>NC_091155.1:20075114-20105114 GCF_040958095.1 Procambarus clarkii
ATTAGAAGATGCAAGCGATAGTGGTAGGGGGGGTGGTGGGGGGGAGGGAAGAAGAGGAGTGGTGGGGGGGTAAAGTGGGGTTGGGGGGGTAAAGTGGGGTTGGGGGGGGGTTGAATGCGCCTCCTGTCCACTCATTCCAATAGACAAGCTTGTGGTGTATTATATTTTTCCAATTATGATGTATTTTTGTAGTAATTAACAAGTTTCCCTTAGGGAGAGAGAGAGAGAGAGAGAGAGAGAGAGAGAGAGAGAGAGAGAGAGAGAGAGAGAGAGAGAGAGAGAGAGAGAGAGAGAGAGAGAAACCGTCGAGTACCCCATAAAATATAATATAAATTAACACAAATTTACATTTATAAAAATTGTATGTAAGGAAAATCAATAAATTGTTAACAAATACACCCTCAAGGAATAAACCAACTTTCTTAAAGCTGGGCGAATGAGAAACAGAGAAGGAGTAGAAGAATGAAAGGGAATAAATGAGGTGAGGGAATGAGAGAGTTGCGACACGAAGGAGAGAAGGAGGAGGAGGAGGAGTGATGAATGAGAAGCAGTGTCAGGTGGTGAAGTGGGAGAGTAATTACCCTGGAGAACGAGCTCTCCCTCTGGAGCGTCCCCCTCCTGCAGGAGAGGCTGAGGGGGAGAGAGAGAGAGAGAGAGAGAGAGAGAGAGAGAGAGAGAGAGAGAGAGAGAGAGAGAGAGAGAGAGAGAGAGAGAGAGAAAGAGAGAGAGAGAGAGAGAGAGAGAGAGAGAGAGAGAGAGAGAGAGAGAGAGAGAGAGAGAGAGAGAGAGAGAGAGAGAGAGAGAGAGAGGAGGAAGTGGTCGAGAAGAAGCAATTTTGGAGTAGTGGCACTGGTGGTGGAGCAGCAGTCTTGGGGAAGTATATGGAACAGAAGGCAGTGTGGAACAGAAGACAATGTGGTAGAGAAGGCAGTGTGGAAGAGAAGACAGTGTGGAAGAGAAGGGAGTCTGGAAGAGAAAGCAGTGTGGAACAGAAGACATGGTGAGGAAGAGAAGACAGTGTGGAAGAGAAGGGAGTCTGGAAGAGAAAGCAGTGTGGAACAGAAGACATGGTGAGGAAGAGAAGTCAGTATGGAAGAGAGGGAGAGACAGAGTGTGCACAGAAAGCTAGAAAAAACAGGAAGTAACAAAGGAAGTTTTCATTCCTAACGAGCTGCGCTTGACGGAATTAATCTCCAGCTCCTGGGACCCACCTCTCATTTGTTTATTGAAGTTAATTTAACGAGAAGTTAATACTTGAGTACAGACAAATGAATTCCTTGAGAGAACGCAAGTGGAGCTACAGACGCACATTAGAGACGGGCTTGAGAAAAGGCTGTCATAATTCAACCATAAAAAGGTGCAATGTTGGGATGACAGGAGAAAGGGGACTAGAGAGCCATTTAGAAATATTGAAGTGAAACGAGGGGGAACTATTCAGGTAAACTGGAGAGGCCAACAATCAACATAAACACCAGGGATAACTTTTTCAGAGTAGGAATGACCAAAAGATGGAAGAGTTAGGACGGATTGCAGAGTTGGAAAACGAACTGTTGGCGCAGTTCTAGTGCCAGATGAGGACACTGTTCTAGTGCCAGGTGAGGGCATAGTTCTAGTGCCAGGTGAGGGCACAGTTCTAGTGCCAGGTGAGGACACAGTTCTAGGGACCATCCTGATTCTAATATATGTCAATGACCTGGCAGAGGAAATTGTCTCGTTCATATCAATGTTTACAGATGATGCACAAACAAATGAAAAGAGCCAAATCAGGATTAGAGAGTGATGCAATGCAAGAGGATTTGGACACGCTCCTGAAGTGGTCTGAAAAAATGGCTGCTAGATTTTACCCCAGCCAAATCTAAAGTTATGAGGATTGGAAGAGGAGTATACAGCATAGGATGAAGGGAAGACAAATTCTTCAATCAGAAAAGGTTATGTCCACCTGAGAGAAGACATAACCCCAAATTTGATGCCAGAAGCTCACGTTAGGAGAATAACAACAGCTGCATATGACATACTGGTCAACACCCGAGTATCCTTCAGAAACTTGGAGAAAGTAGCTTCCATTCCCTATGCAGCGAAGATGAGACCCACTCTTCAATACTCAGCCCCAGCATGGAACCCTTACCTGAAAAAGGACAAGGAGAAACCAGAAAATTTCCAAAGATATGCAACGAGACCCGTTCCGGAACTGAGGGGATTGAGTTATGAGGAAAACTGAGAGAACTTGACCTTACCACACTAGAGGAAAGGAGAGATCGAGGGGGCGTGACAACTGCATACAAGATTGTAAAGAAAATAGACACAACAGACAAATTAAGCAGCATTGTTCAATGCTAAGAACAGCAGAACGAGGGGTCATAGATAGAATTTTCGAGACGCAAATGAGTCATAGAGACATCAAGAAAATATTTATCTGGGTTAGAGCTATCAATAAATGGAATAGGTTAAATGCAGCATTCCTCGAAGCTAATTCAATTCGAAATTGTAAATGTAATAAAAACGTGAGAAAGGAGTCATTGCATTAAACTAAGACCATTGGGAAGGCGTGGCTTGGAGCTTAGCTCAACCCCTGCAAGCAAATCTAGGTGAGTATTACCACCCAGGAGCTCAACTCGTCCCCTCGGAACCACATTGGCATTTAGACCCCATTTTACCTGACAATGTTTCTCTTAAGGCTTAACAGTATAAGAACTTCTAACTCTCCTCACTTCCCTTCCGTCTCATTCCCCCTTCCTTGTGATCCTTGTCTTACTCTCTAATATTTGCTCACCCATTTTTATCTGCTTTCAAGTCCTTTCCTTTTTCTCTCTTGCACAGCTTCCTTCCGTTTCTGTTTCCATTGCTTCTTTCTTGATTCCCTTTACTCCCTTCCTTTGCCACCTTCCTCTACTCTCCTCCCTTATCTCTTTCATTTACTCCCTTTCCTTAAAATTTTCATTGAGAGAGAAGTTTTTGCTCTCTCTTTGTGTAAGCAGGACCTCTCTTTGGCAGTACGAGACTATATACAGAGACAAAGAGCGACAGACAAGTAACAAGAGAGAGAGAGAGAGAGAGAGAGAGAGAGAGAGAGAGAGAGAGAGAGAGAGAGAGAGAGAGAGAGAGAGAGAGAGAGAGAGAGAGAGACAGACAGACAGACAGACAGACAGACAGACAGACAGACAGACAGACAGACAGACAGACAGACGAACAGGCAGAGAGACGTACATACAGAGAGACACATGCAGAGACAGACACAGACAAAGAATGGCAGAGAGAGTTGGAAAACTCTCTGCAGAACAAAACAAAAATTTCAGTCCATAACGAATTGCTTGGAATTGCAATAGGAGCTGATTTTTCTTAAAAGTGGAGAGGGGGGGGGGGGGAGTGTTTGACTGCAGCCACGCTAGATCTGCTGCCTAGTAGTCCCCTACCACCCAAATGTCATCCTGAAAAGTTAGGTGTGTCTAGGCCCTAACATCTGACCTCCAACAATAGTCGAACAGACATTTACTGATGCAGATTCTTTCAGCTAACGATGTGATACAATCGTATTATATAAATATTATCAAAATATGTCTTTTTATATCAATATTATTTTATTAAAATATTTTCCTCATCATTAAATGTTAAGCCATTATTGCCTTAGTTTAAATTACATTAATTTATTGTTTTTTTTGCTGAGAATGTTATACACTGTAGGATTGTAGTTATAATACAATATCTCCACACTTTATGTATTAGCCATACGTTGTCAGCTATTGTAGTCCACAACGCTATAAAAGTTATGAATTAGTTATAAATAAGAAGAGCTTTGTATGGGGGTCTTTATTGCTATGTTCTTATGTTCTCTGGTCTCCCATTCCAGATGTCTGCTGGGCAACCAGACTTTAACAGGAAGAGGGTGAGTCTTAAATTTTCTTAAATGTATTTTAAGGAATTTCTGTATTGTTTGTTTCTTAGCTAAATGCAAATCTGAATGTCTCTCTCGCTCTCTCTCTCGCTCTTTCACTCTGGCTCTCGCTCTCTCTCACTCTCTCTCTCTCTCTCTCTCTCTCTCTCTCTCTCTCTCTCTCTCTCTCTCTCTCTCTCTCTCTCTCTCTCTCTCTCTCTCTCTCTCTCTCTCTCTCTCTCTCTCACTCTCTCTCTCTCTCTCTCTTGCTTTCTCTCTCTCGCTTTCTCTGTATCCATTCTATTCTTTTTATTCTTTCTCCCCGATTCTTCGTCCATTCTCTCGCCTACCTCCGTTCTTCACCTCTTCTTTGTTCCCTCCTCCAACTCTTCCCTTCCTTATCCCCCTCTTCACATTCTCTGTTCCCTACTTTCACCCTTCCCATATCTCCTCTCCCTTCTCCCTCTTTATAACCCCTTCCCTCTCCTCTTATCTCCCCCCCCCCCCCCAGGAAGACGTCTATTACAAGGTTTGCTGTCAGGGAAACCAAAAATTAAACCCCCCCCCTTCCCAACCCCCATCCTTCAAAAAATATAGATTTCTGGTATTTTATTTATATTCCTACTTTTTTAAATTATTTTGTTTCATTTTATCTCTGTATTTTTCATTTTATGCTTCATATTTTCTTCTTGTTTTAAATTTCGTAGATGTTTTAAGACTTAAAAAAAAATTACTCTCGTTCTAACCATTTATTTTTAAGAGGGAGTGTGGAAAGGGGCAGACCTGTTGAAGGGGAAGGGAGGAGACGTGTTGAAGGGGGAGGGAGGGGGCGTGTTGAAGGGGGAGGCACGTGCAGGTGTGGGCAGGGTCTACATGCCTGCCAGGTGTGTGAAGAGGCAACTTGCCCTGTTATTGTGAGAGATGAGCCTCATTAGAGCGAGAGCTCTCGTGTTTCTTACTCACGATCAGAGAAAGAGAGAGAGAGAGAGAGAGAGAGAGAGAGAGAGAGAGAGAGAGAGAGAGAGAGAGAGAGAGAGAGAGAGAGAGGGAGAGGGAGATAGGAGGGAGGGAGGAGAGAAAGAGTGAGGAAAGGGAACAAGTTGAAAAGGGAAGCAAACGAAAGATGGGACTGAGAAGGGGGTACAGAGAGTAGGACAAGGAGAAGAGAGAGAAGGAGGAAGGAAGGAAATGGAGAGAAGAAAGGGATATAAGGTAAAGATAATTTGCATACAGAACTAATCAGCAACATTAACAAATTTACAGGAGATGAATCTCTCTCTCTATCTATCTATCTATCTATCTATCTATCTATCTATCTATCTATCTATCTATCTATCTATCTATCTATCTATCTATCTATCTATCTTTACATTTATACATGTACATGCTCTCCTGAACATACGTTTCAGAGTAAATAAATTCAATTTAATTTCAGTAAACTCGCCGAGTAAAAAGGGAACTGAAGTTAATAAACAAACTCGCACTAAATCTCTTGCTTAAGCAGATAAACAACAGATAGAGATCTCAGGAGCAGTATATTGGTAAGATAAAGCCAGCGCCAATGTCTGAACACAGGCCAATGCGCTTCCAGATACCAAGTTTCATGTTTATTTATTTATGTTTTTCTTCATCTTCTCGGGGCTGATAACCAATCTCCTGTTGTAGCAAGCGATTGACGTAATTACCAAGTGTAAAGTCTTGTTTACATGTGTGTTTTTAAAGCTTCTAGCCAATTGGGGTGGTTATAGATAGGAGCTGCCTCGTATGGGCCAATAGGCCTTATAAAGTTCCATTTACAACATAACAATTAAATCCTTTATTCTATCTGATGAAGTAGATTATAACATCATGTACTAGTTTCGTCAATATAAAGTAAATAAAATTATGCCCTCTAGGCGCCACGATAACGATTCTAGATCCAGAAAAGGGCTTGAAAAATACCTCTATATCCCTGAGTCAATAGCTGATATCTTTGCTCTTGCTAGAGTCATACAATTATGCAATCATAATTGCATCTCATTTAACTGTTTTAACTGTTTGCTTGCGTCTCAAAGCAAGAAACTATTCAACGCTTTTGTTCAGTTGTGTTTCTGATCAATCTACCGATCATTACTAACCATTGAAACTCTTTTCAAGTATTGCAGCCAATCTGAACTACTCGCATAAGCTTTTTCAAATGTACCAGCTAATCAGGGGCTTCCGTTATCCGCTTTTCAATTATAGCAGCTAATCAGAGCTACTCTAGTACGCTTTTCAAATCTAGCAGCCAATCAGCGCCCCTTTTACACTCGTCTCAACTCAATCAATCGGATCTTTCGTTACAATAGAATCATTATAAGTTGAGACAGAGCTTGGGGAGAGTCGCAAGTGATGGGGCCGGAACCCGGGACCTTTCAGCCGGATATCTCAGCCGGATATCTCAGCCGGATATCTCAGCCGGATATCTCAGCCGGATATCTCAGCCGGATATCTCAGCCGGATATATCAGCCAGATGTCTCAGCCGGATGTTGTCAACCTGTTGAGGCTGACCATGCGACCGTGTTGATGGTTGCACGATGGAGTAGGAGATGTGAGGCAGACGAACAGAGGAAGGGATGAACGAATGGGGGATAAGAGAAAAGAAGAGAGATAATGGCGATGGTGGGGAAATGGGAGAGAATAGTGCTGAAAGGAGTCGAAGGAGTTGATAAGGAGCGATAGAGGGACGATAAGGAACGAGGAAAGGCGCGAGAGAGGGAGGGGGAGAAAGCAATAGGGAGGGAAGTAGACATGTATGGGAGGGATCGAGCCAGGGAAAGAAGTGAACGTGTAGGGAGCAATACAGGGATGGAACAGAACTAGAAACAGAGCGAGAATGGAATGGAAGAGAAAGTGAAATGGATCAAGAAAAGCTGGAGAACTTGCTGACCTGGAGAGCGTGCAAAGAACTCTCTCGAGCGAGAGAGAGATACATACTAATTTACACTTGGAAAATATTAGAAGAACTAGGGAGCCGGGTCAGGCATCGGGCCGCGGGGACATTGATCCCCGGAGGTAACACAAGGTAAAGCCAGGGAAGGAAGGAAGGAAATGAAAGAGCCAAAGGAAAGAAGTAATTTTCTCGTGTAACCAGAGAGGGAATAATTATTATTGTGTCAATTATTAGAAAATTATACGTAATATTACTAATACAAATATTGAGTTTGTTAATACTAATAAAAATAATACAATTTTGCAAACAAAATATTAAACTCTACGGAGTTCATCGGACATAATTTCCGCTGCCATGACTTAATCTGAAATTTTCAAACGCGCAGCGTAAAAAAAAAAAAAATAAAAATCATATTTCGGTTTACAATATTTTACCTGTACTAAGAACAGTATATATATATATATATATATATATATATATATATATATATATATATATATATATATATATATATATATATATATATATATATATATATATATATATATATATATATATATATATATTTATATATATAAACAGAGAACAAGACAAAAACATATCTGCAGAGAGAGATAGGAAATAAAAGAGAGAGAGATAGGAAGTCAAAGAGACAGATAATGCAGCTATATGAAGCTACAAATCGCTTCGACCGTAATATGAGAACTAAATCCCATTTTGTTGAACATAATATATATATTTTTTTTTTAATTGCAAAGCTTTACCTGATGACAAACGTGAAAATATCTGTGCATGTTTTTCTTGTGATAAATAAATGATGTAAATTATATGTTAATTTATTTTGAAATGAAGATAAAATATACGCGATTAAATCTGTCATCAAGGGAGTTAATATTTGTCTATAAATTTTTGCATAACGCGGCACAGAAATGTGCTCATTTTTGCACTGATAATCTTCGACAAGTTAAAAGGTTTTATGTCAGTGACATAGAGACAAGTGACAGGAGGAGTGACAGAAGGAGTGACAGGAGCAGTGGTAGAGGTAAAGACAGATGACAGACGGATTGGAGAAGCAGTGGCAGTGGTATGTCCAAGAGAGAGAGAGAGAGAGAGAGAGAGAGAGAGAGAGAGAGAGAGAGAGAGAGAGAGACAGAGACAGAGAGAGAGAGGGGTGAGAGAGAGGGAGAGAGAGGGGAGGAGGGTATACGAGGAAGGAGGAGATAGAAGGAGAAGGTCCAGGCAAGGACACAGAGCCGCTAGAAGCTTTGATCCTCGGAATATAGGAAAAATAACAAAAGAGTCGTTCTCTAGTGGAAGAGACCACCCCTGTGTGTGTGTGTGTGTGTGTGTGTGTGTGTGTGTGTGTGTGTGTGTGTGTGTGTGTGTGTGTGTGTGTGTGTGTGTCTTGAAGCTCCAGTACCACTACGTATCTTAAAGAAAAACATACACAAATAACGAGTAGTGTAAAATGAGACACAGAGGACAGTAACAAAACACAGTCCATCAGATCACCAGACAATTCAAACAAACCCTCCAAGAACATACAACCATACAACCATAACTGTACATCAGCAAGCCACCAGGGTGTGGCATCTCATCGAAATGCTGTAAGGCCCATTGACTACTTCTAAGATGAGTCGAACTCCCTCCCAAAGCTTGAAGTCAAGGATCTTGGTGGTAGCGAGGACAAGCAAGCCCCACATTACTTAATTCCAAGATGAAATACAGACTAGAAAAAACCCACATGAGGAAAAATAGCACAGTGAAACCTAGTAATAAAACATGTATATAAGTATCTAAGTGTGTATGGGTGAATGATATATCTATGGGCACCCATATATGTGTGTGGAAATACTCGAAATAAACCTTAAAACACTCGTAGCTCCTTGATAAAAGAGAGCAAGCTTGGTTTAACTTCCAAACACACACACACACACACACACACACACACACACACACACACACACACACACACACACACACACACACACACACACACACACACACACACACACACTTTGTGTCAGCAAGGTGGACAGTCCGCCTGCTGTCATAACTCACTCTCCACACTCCACATTTCTCAACGTTTCCCCTTCACCTGAACCTCTCCATCGTCTTTAATCAGCCCCCCTCCCCCCCCTCCCATCTTAACCCCCTTCCCACCTATCTTACTAAACAACCCCCCTCCCCCACCTCCCCCCCCCCACTCAACAAGGTATCGACCAAGGCCAAAAAAAAGAAACCCAGGCAGAAACAACTTTAATAAACAAAAACCATAACTTGCCAACAAAGCGTTTAGTGAAGCGAAACACATAATTGTCCCCGAGTCGAGAGCTCTCGCGTAAGTCATTATAAAAGAGACCTGGAGATATACCTCAGACTCGTTCTCGGGTTCTCACACTCCCCCCCTGAGACGGAGGATGCTGGGCTCGGGGGAGAGACTGGAGGATGCTGATTTGAGATGAGATGGAAAACAAGGCGACGGGGGTCGGTCAGTGGGAAAAAATGGAAGGGAATGGTTGCGTCTTAAGCGGGAAAGGATGAAGGGAATGGTTGCGTCTTAAGCGGGAAAGGATGAAGGGAATGGTTGCGTCTTAAGCGGGAAAGGATGAAGGGAATGGTTGCGTCTTAAACGGGAAAGGATGAAGGGAATGGTTGCGTCTTAAGAGGGGAAAGGATGAGGGAAAGAAAGGGAGGGGGATGATAGGAAGTAGTAGTTTAAAAAGATAAACTGCTTGAGAGGAAATGGAATGGGTTGAGGGGGATGGTTGTGAAGGGGGAAGGGGGGAGGAAGGGAACTTTCTTGCCAGAGAGTGGCACTGGCTCTCGTCTCTGGCACCACACACCTGTTCATAGCAACACTGTAAAATATCAGCAAAACAGCTGAACGTGGCACCATGGGGTCTGTGTGCAGGGAGAGAGAGAGAGAGAGAGAGAGAGAGAGAGAGAGAGAGAGAGAGAGAGAGAGAGAGAGAGAGAGAGAGAGAGAGAGAGAGAGAGAGAGAGAGCAGTGCCAGGAGGCCGTCCGTGGCACAGTGTGGCATTAAGCAAGGGGGACCAGATAAGAGCTGCAATATAGCGTCCGTCCAGTGCCGAATTATACTCCTTTGTGCTTGCGTGCGCGCGTGTGCCTGTGTGTGTATGTGTGTGTGCGCGGCGCATGTGTGTGTATGTATCAACACAAACAAAAACATCTGAGAAGCCGAGAAAGCAAAACAACTACAATCATCACTATTACTTGCGCAAGGATCCCTCCCCCCTCCCCCACCCCCTGCCCCATCCGCAAAAAAATGCAATTCCTTTTTATTGGAGAAAAGACTGAAAAAAAAATTGCACACATCTCTTGCAAATCCTGCAGAGTTCATGATGCAACAAGCTCACTGTCTCAATACACAAGACCAGCCACTTTCCCTCCCTTCCTCCGCTCTCTTTTAGAGAAAGTCGAAGACCTAGAGTCCTAGTTCTTATATATATATATATATATATATGTCGTACCTAATAGCCAGAACGCACTTCTCAGCCTACTATTCAAGGCCCGATTTGCCTAATAAGCCAAGTTTTCATGAATTAATGTTTTTTCGTCTACCTAACCTACCTAACCTAACCTAACCTAGCTTTTTTTGGCTACCTAACCTAACCTTACCTATAAATATAGGTTAGGTTAGGTTAGGTAGGGTTGGTTAGGTTCGGTCATATATCTACGTTAATTTTAACTCCAATAAAATAAAATTGACCTCATACATAGAGAAAAGGGTAGCTTTATCATTTCATAAGAAAAAAATTATAGTAAATATATTAATTCAGGAAAACTTGGCTTACTAGGCAAATCTGGCCTTGAATAGTAGGCTGAGAAGTGAGTTCTGGCTACTAGGTACGACATATATATATATATATATATATATATATATATATATATATATATATATATATATATATATATATATATATATATATATATATATATATATATATATATATATATATAAGAACCAATTACATAGCATGCTCTTCCTGGCACACTTTGTCCCTTTCGATCTCTTTCTTACACTCTTCCTCACACACACACACTGACACACACACTCACCCTCCCACACACACACACTGACACACACACTCACCCTCCCACACACATACTTTCTGCTCTTCGTTCATGCACTCAGTCTTCTCCTTCGCTATAAACACAAGACAACCCTCTCGTCTCTTGCTTCCCACAAACCACCCAACCACCTCATTAGGTGTCGCAAGGGTCGTTAACACCCACCACCTTACCTCTTGCACTAACACCAACTGCCTCTTCATGGACCAATCGTTGGGCGCTAACTACCTCCTCAGCCGCCAATTACATTACAGGGTTACGAGGCTACAAGTGTCTAATAGGCCTTAGAGATTTTAAGGTGTTGTGGAGTTACCTTGTGAAGATCGCTGGTATTTCTCGCTTTTTAACTAGCGATAAATGATTGAAGTTATGGCGCATTGTACTTCTAATATGTCTGAGACTTGGAGGAGGAAATGGCACATTGTACTTCTAATATGTCTGAGACTTGGAGGAGGAAATGGCACATTGTACTTCTAATATGTCTGAGACTTGGAGGAGGAAATAGACACCCTTGTATGCTGGGACAAAACTCATGAGTCAGAACAAAGTGTACAATAATAGATTGATAAATGTGAAAGTCAACAAGATACATTTGGCAGAGGTGGTTTGGGAAGTGGCTGTTGCCTTTCAGTCAAAACTCATATAAAGCTGTGAATAGAAGACAGCTTCATGAATCAAGACAGGTGGTGGAATTTCGAGTAAACAAACCTTCCCCCAAAGACCTGACACACAATACTGACAGTATGCAGCCCACTTACCACAAGTCCTCGCGGCCGAGCACACAGTGTTCGGGGTTCGCAGTACACTGACCAAATTCAATTCATGGCCGAGGTGGTATACAAATGGACAGAGTTTCTTCCACCTGACGCTTTTGTTAACAACTATGTGAATTCACTCACACCAAAGAAACCCTACACTCGCTTGCATCACTTTAACAAACACTTACACACTCTGCATCACTTAAACACTTACACACTCTGCATCACCGTAGGATTACAACACTTCCTTTCACTGCGACATCGTAAACGAAGTTCACCTTTTTCCAAATAGTTTCCGATAGCTTTCTGTTAATTCCAGTACATTTAAAATGGCTTTCGGAGCCCGAGAAGTAAATTTAGTTCGACACAATTTCAGGCGCCTTTGCACGGATGTTCGGACCTGCACAGGGCAATGTTGAACTACTCTGATTTACACATCAGACTGGTTTTGGTAAACTTTTAACATCATCTTATCTGGCGTGGCCACCTACACTGACTTTTCTGGACCTGATGTGAACTTTCTTGATTAATGTGGACTTTTGTGATATTCTGTGACCGTCCTTGGCCGTCCTTGGCCTGATCTCTTGACAGTTCGAGCTTACTTGACCATTCTGAACTTGCTGTGAATTGATAATGTCTCCCTTGACTGTGTTCGACTTTGACCTTTCTCGAAATTCTTGATATATGTTACATTTTCAGACCGAGCTTGACCCCCTTGTGACCTGCCTTGGTCAATTATGACTCTCTTTTTGCATATTTTCGCTGTTCAAGTTTATTTTTCATCCTGTCGCTAGGTGTTAATTTCGCAATAAAGAATGTGTGTTTGGGAAGAATTTTTTCTGACTGTCTATGTGTCTGTCTCTCTCTCTCTCTCTCTCTCTCTCTCTCTCTCTCTCTCTCTCTCTCTCTCTCTCTCTCTCTCTCTCTCTCTCTCTCTCTCTCTCTCTCTCTCTCTCTCTCTCTCTCTCTCTCTCTCTCTCTCTCTCTCTCTCTCTCTCTCTCTCTCTCTCTCTCTCTCTCTCTCTCTTTAAGCCAGTCAGAGCCCAAGGAAGACAGGACTCAAGAGAATGCAATTAAACGGCCGCTGCAGGAGGCGCCGATGGGCGATTACTTTCCTTAATTGCAAGAATGATATCTGCCTGGTCACCCGTATGATAAGATTGAGCATTTTCAGAATATATAATCTATATCCATAGAAGAGAATCTGTCTGTCTGTCTGTCTGTCTGTCTGTCTGTCTATCTGTCTGTCTGTCTGTCTGTCTGTCTGTCTGTCTGTCTGTCTGTCTGTCTGTCTGTCTGTCTGTCTGTCTGTCTGTCTGTCTGTCTGTCTGGCCGAGGCTATAGACGCTTGCGATTAGTATCATGCAACTTTTCATGGTGATTTGCGATTGTATAGTGTCATAGATGAGTCGAAGTCATCCCACATGCCCCTCTTTAAGAAGGATTGGCTCCTATTGCGACAATTAACGACTCCTATAAAGTATAATAACGGGTTGGTTATTTATAGAGATTTTCACTAGATTTTCAGGTGTTCGTCGCACACAAACATAACCACAACCTTCCTACAACGTTGCTTTAAAGTAACAATAGTAAAAAATAATGTAGTTAAGTTGTGAGTTTATTTGGTGTGTGTATCGCATGTTATGAGAGAGAATGGGAAGAAGGGAGGAAGAGAGAACGTTAGGGAGAGTCGAGAGGTGGGAGAGAGAGAATGTTAGAGAGGGAGAGAATGGGGAGGGATCAAGAGGGAGAGAGAGAAGGAGGTAGGGAAAGGGTCTCTTTAACAGGGGACCCTCCATCTCATTAAATAATTTACCAGCTTGACTCCTGCTCGCCTCCCTATAGAGGGAGGCGTTTGAGATGGGGCCCACTCTCTGTTGTAAGTCCATGCCAGTTGTGGGCTCGTTTCAGGTTTGGAATCTGTGTCATGAGTGAGACCCTTGCCAGGTGTGGGATACATGTTAGATGTTAGATCCGTTCCAAGTTGGGCATTTGTGTCAGGTATGGGGTCTGTGCTGCATTTGAGATCTGTGCTGGTGTGGAATGAGAGTCAGGTGTGGATCCGGGTCAGGTGTGGATATGTGCCAGATGGGGTACGACATAAATCCGCTGATTTACAGAGGAAAACCAATCTACTTCGTGACCTATGAACTAAGATGACCAGACTACACACTAAATGGTGAAGGGACGACGACGTTTCGGTCCGTCCTGGACCACAATCGACTTGAGAATGGTCCAGGACGGACTGAAACGTCGTCGTCCCTTCACCTTCTAGTGTGTGGTCTGGTCATCATACTTTAGCTACGTTATTGTGACTCATCGCCTGCCTATGAACTAAGTCTCCTAGCAGGATGATTTACCAGACCAAATCAGCCCCGCTGCTGACACCAGTAATAATACCGTGTCTTGTTATGCCTGATAAGTCACCCCGGTTGAAATAATATCCCCATAATTAAAAGTTCTTCCTGAGCAGCAGCAGGAGAGAGATGTTTGGAGTGAGGAGACCTGTGGTGCCTCGCAAGTTGTGGCACCAAACACCGGTGCCAAAGCTTTACTGCCACACATTGGTGCCTTTTTACTCAGTAGAAATTTACCTGTGCATAGGTACTTTCTGATTGAGCCTTTGAACAGTACGCAGAAGCAGAGGAACTTTGGTAACGCCCAGTATCTGCTGGAGGCGTCATTCAAGCTCTGCTTCTTCTAGGTGTTGGACTCCTCTAGTTCTCTAGACAATGACACCTCTAGACACTCTAGATCTCAAGAGGACAGTGATAGCAAGCAACCTCGCTACGATAACAAGTCTCCGGTCTGTAGAAATCAACCGCCACACTGCCACATTAGTAATATAAGATGGAAATTCAGGACAATTCAGTTAGAGAAAATATTGTTATCCCGTCACTATGTGTGGGCCAGTGTGTGGAGAGGTGAGTGTGGTGTCTTGAGCAGTCATCAACACGCGCGTGCGTGTGTGTGTGTGTGTACTCACTTATTTGTGCTTGCGGGGGTTGAGCTCTGGCTCTTTGGTCCCACCTCTCAACTGTCAATCAACTGAGCCTACTGGGCTCTATCATATCTTCACTTGAAACTGTGTATGGAGCCTGCTTCCACCACATCACTGCCTCATGCATGCCAGCCAGGTCATTCCAGTGATATCAACCCCCAGCTCTTTCTCTCTCTCTCTGACTCTTGAAGTATATTTGTGTGTGTGTGTGTGTGTGTGTGTGTGTGTGTGTGTGTGTGTGTGTGTGTGTGTGTGTGTGTGTGTGTGTGTGTGTGTGTGTGTGTGTGTGTGCGGGCGTACTTGCGTGCATATGTGCGCGGGTGTCCGTTTATGCTTATGAGTTGTTTCCCATAATCTTGGACATGAAAGAAGTTCGGCTTATGGGGCCCCCCCCATCTCCCCCACCACCCCCACCCCCCTAACCCCCACCCCCCACCTAACCCACATACTGCTGACAGAAAACGCGACAAAAACGTCTGTGCCCCACCCAAGAATGGAACCCGGGACCCCTTGATTATGTACCAAGGACGTAGACCACTGAACCACTTTGGACACACACAGCAAGCCACACACATCTACCTTTAAGACGCATCTTCGATTAGAAACATCACCTGCAGCATCCTACACCTTTTCCAACGCTCCAATGCTCTCATCCATCCTCTTCAAGTTATGGATCTGGATGAGTCGGATGGGAGGAGAGTGCTGTGGGATGAGAGAATGAGCTTCAAGATATAGTGCCACATCTTACGGGATAGGGTGTGGAGGAGGAGGTTGGATAGGCAAGCCTAGGTGAATTAGGGTGACAAATGATGCTCTTGGATCGGAGGAATGAGAAAAATAGTTACAGGTATGGCAGGGAAACTGCCATGGAAAGGGAAGGAGACAGAGATAGAGGTATACATGCAGGTAGATAGAGACTATAAAGAGAGAGGGAGAAAGCGACAGATAGAGATGAGAAACTCATCAAAGTTTCTTTTAAAGGGACCTCTAATCTCCTGCTACAGACGGGATAAACTCGCCGTGAAATTTTAAGGCCTGTGATAAAGTGTTTTTTTTTAAGTTTGTGGAGAGAGAGGGTGTGGTCTTGTTGTTTGTGGTGGATAAGACCTACGACATGAACAAACGAATTAAGTTTGTTTCTCTCTCTCTCTCTCTCTCTCTCTCTCTCTCTCTCTCTCTCTCTCTCTCTCTCTCTCTCTCTCTCTCTCTCTCTCTCTCTCTCTCTCTCTCTCTCTCTCTCTCTCTCTCTCTCTCTCTCTCTTCACTCACGCACACTCTCCCTCTCTTCCGATAGTTTAATTTCCTGAAGTGAGCTTTTCAAGACTTTCCTCCATCCCTTCCTGCCTCCCTCCCTGTGGCTCCCAGCCCCTCACGTTTACACCACGTGTCCCAAAATTCTACCAGAGTCCTCCCAACAGAACGTCGCATTTTGACGTATATTCTCCCTAAGGCCAAAAACTGTCGTTTTTGTAGGTTGTGATCATGTCCCCCCCCCCCCTTACTCTTCTGTCTTCCAGTGTCGTAAGGTGCATTTCCCGCAGCCTTTCCTCAGAACTCATGCCTCTTAGTTCTGGGACTAGTCTAGTAGCATACCTTTGGACTTTTTCCAGCTTCGTCTTGTGCTTGACAAGGTACGGGCTCCATGCTGGGGCCGCATACTCCATGCTGGGGCCGCATACTCCACACACATGTAGTATGCGGCTGGGGCCGCATACTACATTTGTGTGTGTGTGTGTGTGTGTGTGTGTACTCACCTAGTTGTGCTTGCGGGGATTGAGCTCTGGCTCTAATCTGTGTACATACGTGCGTTTCTCTATATCTGTGAATGTGTAAGTGCATGTGCGATAGTAAAAAAAAAAAACTAAAAAATGTACAAAATATGAGAGGTGTGAGGGGGGAAACTATCATAAGAAGCCAGAGAAAAGGTGAGAGAAGACGTGAGAGAAGACGTGAGAGAAGACGTGAGAGAAGACGTGAGAGAGTGTGGAGAACGTAGGAAAGGAGAATAGAGAAGAACTCCCACTAACGAATCGAGTTAGTGAGCAAATTGAATAGACGCGAAGTATTCAGGTAACGTAGAACTCTTATTTTTTTGCCTCCTTGACTTCGTTTCTCCCGACATGAGCCCACGAGGAATAAATAGATCTAATCTTCTCGGAATTTTAATTTTTTTAGATATATATACAAGAGGGGGTGTCCGGCGGTGCCCGGGTCTATCTGTGTGTTTGTCTGCAATTTTTTTAACTAAGATTAGGGTTCATAAGGGCTGTCAAATGACATTCCTAGTGAAAATGCAAGCTTGAGCTGTTATCCTACACCAGATCATCTGAAACCTGTTCCTAGAAACTCATTTCACTCTCTCTCTCTCTCTCTCTCTCTCTCTCTCACTCTCTCTCTCTCTCTCTCTCTCTCTCTCTCTCTCTCTCTCTCTCTCTCTCTCTCTCTCTCTCTCTCTCTCTCTCTCTCTCTCTCTCTCTCTCTCTCACTCTCACTCTCTCTCTCTCTCTCTCTCTCTCTCTCTCTCTCTCTCTCTCTCTCTCTCTCTCTCTCTCTCTCTCTCTCTCTCTCTCCACATATTACGCAACACAGACCTGTTAGTGAAATGAACCGAAATGTTTAACTGTTCGGTTTCAGAGGTAATTTAACACGGTGGATTATTTGATAGTTGTTAAACCTAATGTAGCATACAGATTTATTATCATTATTATTATTACTTTTATTTATGACCAAACCACACATCAGTAGATGGAGATAAGACGACGTTTCGGTCCGTCTCGGATCATTATCAATTCGTGTGATGATGGATATAGTGATCCACGACGGACCGAAACGTCGTCGACTCCTCATTTTCTGGTGTGTGGGTTTGTTCATCATATCATCAGCCATGTTATTGTGACTCATCATCTGTATATTATTTTTATTATTAGTGGTGTTAATGTTTGAATTTTTAACAAAATTATTATTATTATTATTATTATTTGTTATTCATTATAATTAAATGAGCTCCGGAATTATACATAATTCAAGGGGTTAGAGAACGGTGGGCAAAAAGGAGATTTTTGAGTTTTGAGATCTGTGAGGAGCAATATTGCTTGAGCGGAAAGCTTGAAAAACAGGCACAATTGATCAAATTTAAGGGATAATTATTGTGAGAAAGATGCGAAGAAGAAGAATTTCAGACTCGAGAAACAGAGGGTCATTGGTGAGTAGGACCTTGATGGAGAGGTAGATTCGAACACTTCTGGTTTCCTGAAGAAGTCGGCGTTCGATCATCTGTATAAACATTTGATATTAACTGCAGGATGTCTTTGAAATATATGTTCCACAGGAGCGATCCGATTACACTGCCCTGGAGTAGCCTCGCTTACGAAGGTTTGGGTCGGTAGGTCTGCTTCCGTAGGTCTGCTTCGGGAGGTCTGCTTCCGTAGGTCTGCTTCCGGAGGTCTGCTTCTGTAGGTCTGCTTCCGTAGGTAGTAGACTTTTCTTTCGGCTACCTATCAGGACAGACGGGGTCGATAGAGCGAGTCAGTAACAGTACCAATGAACAGCCCACTTGGAGTAGTGACGGGGGTGTTATGAGACAGAACTGAAGTGTCAACTGGTTTTAATAACCAAACTGTGTCGGGGTGCGAGAGATTGACTCGCGAATATTATAAACATGTAAGAATCAGGTAAGAGCGTCGTGGTATACACCACATACGTACTAAATTCTTATCATTTGATACAAGTTACGTGAACTAAAGTTCTTACTACATTACAATGACGCGTGACCATAGGAACACTTTTGGCGCTGTCAAAGGGATCGAACCAGCGTCGGGGGGTGATTCAAGACCCGCGTCTTAACCTATGGACGACGATATGATAAAGGTTGCACCATCTAGGATCCGCCAGAGTCCGCTAGCAATCTAGAGGCGCTGAGTTGGTTGCCATTTCAATGGTAACTCGCCTAAGTGGTGGAGAATGTTCCCCAGTCAATGCCTTCGTTAAATACACAATGACGTTTCAATGACGTGATATATATATGGAAGGAGATCTTTGGAGATGCACGGGGAATGGAACTAGTTGGGTTAAGGCGTCTCAGGTCACCCAAGAGGCTGGTTTTCTTCCCAGTCCTGTTCCATAAATTTGTTCTATATATGTTAATGTGCTTTTATTGTGAATGTGTGAGTTAATATGTGTAACACACACATACTGTCTCTGTTACCCACACTGTAACGCAATGTAACACTCTCTCTGTTTCTCTCTCTCTCTGTCTCTCTCTCTCTCTCTCTCTCTCTCTCTCTCTCTCTCTCTCTCTCTCTCTCTCTCTCTCTCTCTCTCTCTCTCTCTCTCTCTCTCTCTCTCTCCCTCCCTCCACCCCGAGCAACGTCCACTTAGCCCCATTCTCTTAAAAGGGTTTTCGGCAAACTTCCTGCTGCTTGGTTCTTGCTTGTCAGCTGCATTATTCCCCCACCGCTTTGTCCTCTCTCCCAACATCTCTCTCCTTCTCCTGCCTCTCTCTCTCTCGCCTGCCTCTCTCCCTCGTCTGCCTCTCTCTCTCCCCTGCCTCTCTCTCTCTCTCTCTCTCTCTCTCTCTCCCCTGCCCCTCTCTCTCTCCCCTGCCCCTCTCTCTCGCCTGCCTCTCTCCCTCGTCTGCCACTCTCTCTCCCCTGCCTCTCTCTCTCTCTCTCTCTCTCTCTCTCTCTCCCCTGCCCCTCTCTCTCGCCTGCCTCTCTCTCTCTCTCTCTCTCTCTCTCTCTCTCTCTCTCTCCCCTGCCCCTCTCTCTCTCCCCTGCCCCTCTCTCTCGCCTGCCCCTCTCTCCCTCGTCTGCCTCTCTCTCCCTCGTCTGCCTCTCTCTCTCTCCCCTGCCCCTCTCCCTCGCCTGCCCCTCTCCCTCGCCTGCCCCTCTCCCTCGCCTGCACCTCTCACCTACTTCCTCTCAGCATCTATATTCTTCTTCATCTCCTCTCTCGGTTATCGCGATTTAAATAAATCTATGTTTTGTATGTTATTGTGAAATTTTGGTTGACTCCATTACCTTCTATTTGTCTCTCCCAGTCTGTTTTTTTTCCTCTTTATCTCTCTCTATCCCTCCTTTTCTCTTTCTATCTAACGCCCTCTCTATCTATCTTGGCCCCTTGTATATTCTTATAGTGTTCAGTACAGCGGATCGTTGTTCATACTCCTACAACAGCTGTGTTCAGGAGAGGAGTTCAGTGTTCTGATAGTCAACCTTTTACATGTCCACTATGGGCGTGTCCACTGCGTTACTGACCACCCACAATAAGGAAGGATCCAATGAATACTCCACTGGTACCCAGTTTGATTCCCCACGTTAGTGTGGTTAGCAATTTATATGAATAAGGCGTGGATCGCATATATATATATATATATATATATATATATATATATATATATATATATATATATATATATATATATATATATTTCTCCTCACGCAATTCATTATAATAGCATAATGTTTGTGTCATTGTGTAATATCATATTACAATTTGTTATAATATAAAAAAAATCTCGAGTCTTTGTAAATTTGTCACTGAGATTTTCATGGGATATTTGTTTCAGGATTCTCTTTGTCACTGCTAATGGAACGCAAATACAAAATTCTACCATTGGTCTACTGCAGGCTGTCTTTGTAAGCATGTCAACGGTATCATACTCTCGTATGCTAACATTCGATGGTATCGAGAGGAATTTAATCTCAAATCCATTTTCTTTAGGCATGAATATCAACCTCTCTCTCTCCCCTTCTCATTAGACCTCTCCCCTTCCTTTTCTCCTTCCCTTCCTTTTCCATTCCCTCACCCCCAAGGCCACTGTCCTTCCAGGCTGCTGGCCACGGTGGTTGGGGTCTTCTCTACCCTCTCCCTTCCCCACCCTTCCTCCGTCCCAGGGAAAGGAACAGAAATACTCATTATTTTATTTTTAAGGACATACGCCTCTCTTCCACCGAATAATCCCCATTACATTTGGGAAACTTTCTTCTCGGCGGCCTTGTTGGGGTGGGTGGTTATGGCCGGCCTGCCTGCCTGCCTGCCTGCCTGCCTGCCTGCCTGCCTGCCTGTCTGCCTGCCTGCCTGCCTGCCTGCCTGCCTGTCTGCCTGCCTGCATCCCTGCCTGCCTGCCTGCCTGCCTGCCTGCCTGCCTGCCTGCCTGCCTGCCTGTCTGCCTGCCTGCATCCCTGCCTGCCTGCCTGCCTGCCTGCCTGCCTGCCTGCCTGCCTGCCTGCCTGCCTGCCTGCCTGTCTGCCTGCCTGCATCCCTGCCTGCCTGCATCCCTGCCTGCCTGCCTGCCTGCCTGCCTGCCTGCCTGCCTGCCTGTCTGCCTGCCTGCATCCCTGCCTGCATGCCTGCCTGCCTGCCTGCCTGCCTGCATCCCTGCCTGCATGCTTTTTTCAGTTATATCGTACTAAGACTAGGGAAAGGATAGGTCCATTAAAACCTGAGACAGGTCAAATAACAGATAGTGATGAAGAGATGAGTAGTATTTTTAATAAATATTTTGTATCTGTATTTACTAAAGAGGAACTTAACAATATGCCTTCAGCCGAACAAGTCTATGTGGGTGGGGACGAGGACAGGTTGACGAGTTTAGCAGTTACCAGGGAGGATGTTCTTAAACAAATAGTAAAACTCAAACCAAACAAATCCCCAGGGCCGGATGAAGTGTTTGCTAGGGTGCTTAAAGAATGCAAAGAGGAGCTTTGTGACCCACTGTCAACCATATTTAATAAATCAATAGAGTCAGGCAGAGTGCCAGAGTTTTGGAAAGTTGCTAATGTGATACCAGTTTTTAAGAAAGGAGATAGATCACTTGCGTCTAACTATCGACCAATTAGCCTAACGTCTATTGTGGGAAAGTTACTCGAATCTATAATAGCAAATAAAATTCGTCTTCATCTTGAAAAACATAAATTAATAATTGAGTCGCAACATGGTTTTATAAATGGCCGTTCATGTTTAACAAATTTGTTATCTTTTTATTCTAGCATTGTTGAGGCAGTTGATAGTGGTAAGGATTGCGATGTTGTATACCTTGACTTTAGCAAAGCTTTTGATACAGTGCCACATGAAAGACTGATTAAAAAAATAGAGTCTCATGGTATTGGGGGTGCTATATTAAGCTGGATTAGGGCATGGCTATACCAAAGGAAACAGAGAGTTAGTATAAATGGAATCAAGTCAGAGTGGGAAAATGTTGTAAGTGGAGTGCCTCAAGGCTCTGTCCTGGGACCTCTGTTGTTTATAATATATATAAATGATTTAGATTCAGGTTTGAGTAGCAACATTTGCAAATTTGCCGATGATACGAAAATCGGTAGGGAAATTAATTCGGAGGAGGACTCACTATCACTTCAAGTTGATCTAGATAGGGTTTTGAAATGGTCAAAGGATTGGCAGATGCAGTTTAATGCTGATAAATGTAAAGTTCTGAGGTTAGGTAATGATGATAGAGTTACAAGATACGAGCTAGATGGTGTTGTGATTGCGAAGTCGGATTGCGAAAGGGATCTGGGAGTTATGATTAGTAAGAATTTAAAACAAAAGGATCAATGCATAAATGTTCGTAATAAGGCAAATCGGACACTTGGATTTATTAATCGCAGCGTTAGTAACAAGACACCTGGTGTGGTTCTCAAGCTATATCTTGCTCTAGTTAGGCCCCATTTAGATTATGCAGTTCAGTTTTGGTCGCCATATTATAGAATGGATATAAATTCACTTGAACGTGTCCAGCGTAGGATGACTAAGTTAATTCCCCAAATTAGAAATCTTTCATATGAAGAAAGATTAACAAAGCTTAAGTTGCATTCACTGGAAAGGCGAAGAGTTAGGGGTGACATGATAGAGGTTTACAAGTGGATGAATGGACATAACCGGGGGGATATTAATAGGGTATTAAAAGTATCAACACAGGACAGAACACGAAACAATGGATATAAATTGGATAAGTTTAGATTTAGGAAAGACTTGGGTAAATACTGGTTCAGTAACAGGGTTGTTGATTTGTGGAACCAATTGCCGCGTAACATTGTGGAGGTGGGGTCCCTCGATTGTTTCAAGCACGGGTTGGACAAGTATATGAGTGGGATTGGGTGGTTATAGAATAGGAGCTGCCTCGTATGGGCCAATAGGCCTTCTGCAGTTACCTTTGTTCTTATGTTCTTATGCCTGCCTGCCTGCCTGCATCCCTGCCTGCATGCCTGCCTGCCTGCCTGCATCCCTGCCTGCATCCCTGCCTGCCTGCCTGCCTGCCTGCATCCCTGCCTGCATCCCTGCCTGCCTGCCTGCATCCCTGCCTGCATGCCTGCCTGCCTGCCTGCATCCCTGCCTGCATCCCTGCCTGCCTGCCTGCATCCCTGCCTGCATGCCTGCCTGCCTGTCTGCCTGCATCCCTGCCTGCATCCCTGCCTGCCTGCCTGCCTGCCTGCCTGCCTGCCTGCCTGCCTCTTCCTGATTCAGCTTGTCTCTTCATGCCTGTCTGCCCACCTAGCGAGGTGGTGCCCACCAAGGGTAGTGGTGTTTTTGTTTTGTTTTATAATGGATATTCCTGCGTGGTGATAGTGATGGTGGTGATGGTGGTGGTGGTGGTGGTGGTGCTGGTGGTGGTGGTGGTGATGGTGGTGATGGTGGTGATGGTGGTGGTGGTGGTGGTGGTGGTGGTGGTGGTGATGGTGGTGATGGTGGCGATGGTGGTGGTGGTGGGGGTGGTGGTGGTGGTGGTGGTGGTGGTGGTGGTGGTGGTGGTGGTGGTGGTGATGGTGGTGATGGTGGCGATGGTGGTGGTGGTGGGGTTGATGGTGGTGGTGGTGGGGCTGGTAGTGGGGGGTGGTGGAGTCGTTTCGAAATATTTCCAACTGCAACGAAATACATGACTGGAAATATGTATTTGGCAAGTGTATTGATAGTGAAGTCTCTCTCTCTTTCTTTTTCCTCGTGAGTCTATCTGTCAGTCGGTGTGTGTGTCCCTCCATCTTTCTGTTTTGTCGACATGGGTCCTTGGCTGATCTTCATGTATTATTCAAAGACTTCCTTGTCGTCGGCAGAAATAAAAATAACGAGGAGAAAGATAGGAATGAAATTGAGGAACAAAGAGAAACAGACTAATAACAAAAATAAACAGAGAAAGAGGGTAAATAACTAATACAAGAAGATTAAAATAAGACAGATGAGAGTGGAGCAAAGAAATTAGAAATGGGAAGTGCTGTAAGCAACATAAAGACAGAGAAATGGAAGGAATGAAGCCATGGAATAAATTCACCACAGAAAAATTTGGCTATTCTTTGAGATTTTTTTCAACATAGCCAAATCAGAATGGAACGCAGAGAGATCTCTTTGGGAAACAGGGAGAACAGGATGAGGGGGGGGGAAGGGGGTTGTCTGAGACGATTTCATCAAAACAAGTAAGTGAACCAGTGGTGTCTGGCGAAACTGCGTCTGGCGTTGCATTCTGACGAGACATATCGGTGGAAAAGCCCTAAAAACCTGGCGCTGGGATGGAATGGGAGCTGCGCCTGGTGTGGGCTCAATATTACAGAATGAAGGTGCAAGCCTTCGTTGTGTTGAAGGATCATTCTGTGGACCCTCTGTCACCACCACACTTGTCTGTGGTACTGCTGTGTGTGTGTGTGTGTGTGTGTGTGTGTGTGTGTGTGTGTGTGTGTGTGTGTGTGTGTGTGTGTGTGTGTGTGTGTGTTTGTGTGTGTACTCACTTATTTGTGCTTGCAGGATCGAGCATTGGCTCTTGGATACCGATCTCTTGGATCTTGGAAAGGAGTGCTGTGTGTGTGTGTGTGTGTGTGTGTGTGTGTGTGTGTGTGTGTGTGTGTGTGTGTGTGTGTGTGTGTGTGTGTGTGTGTGTGTGTGAGTATGCATGAATGTATTTGAGTGAGCGTGCATGAATATGCATATCCAACATGAAACACAAAATAAATAACTCTATTTCATTGGTGAATAATTAAATTTAATATCATATAAAAGATAAAAAAATATTGAGTCAGGCAATGAGAGAGAGAGAGAGAGAGAGAGAGAGAGAGAGAGAGAGAGAGAGAGAGAGAGAGAGAGAGAGAGAGAGAGACGAGAATTAAAACATGAAAAGAGAGCTAACATAAGTACATTAAAACACACACAGAAATAAAAACCTAATGGTCCAGCAGGGGGCGACACGTCGACCCCCAAACCCTGTCACGTGTGCTGTTGGGGTTATAAACAAACATGATCAAATCCATAGGAGCCGTGATGAGGATTCGAACGCATGCGTATGAATACCCCAGGAGCGTGCCTGGGGAATTTATTCTCATCTCAGCTACTACGGATCCTACGGATGTTCTCATTGATGCATCACGTTAGTGTGATTTATCTCTGTGTAACAAACAAGCTCTTCTACAAGTGAACAAATCCACAAGGGCCGTGACGAGGATTCGAACCTGCGTTCGAGAGCATCCCAGACGCTGCCTTAATCTTCTACAAGTGTTCACAGCCTTTGATCTTAAAATCGTCGACGGCTAATATGAGCATCACACAGTCAAGTAGAACAGTGACTGAATACATTATATATTCGTCCTGTCGATTAGATGTTATTTAATTATCTAAATCAGCTTCATTAGACTGTAATAGCATTATACAAAGAGTTAATAATTACCTTTAAACCAATTGTGAGCAATTTAAATAAATTAATTAAATAATAAGTATGTATCATTTCATCATGACCATTATGTAAAACAGAAGGCAAAAGGCATAAAAAGTATATGTAATTAAATTTAGTGCTCTCGAAAATGCCAAATTACATATTAAATTACATGTTCATGTCGTGTGAATATTAAATAAATCGTGAAAAACAGGCGTTCTAAAAATTACAGGAGTTAATTAAGATGTCAGATAAAGCAATTCACTAAATATAATTATTGATAATTACGAATTAAATATTAAAAAAAATCCCATCGTACAATAATTACTTAAAAGATTGCCAGATCATCTATTTATTCATTGATTATTTAATATTATTATAACTATAAGATAAGTGAGAGAGAGAGAGAGAGAGAGAGAGAGAGAGAGAGAGAGAGAGAGAGAGAGAGAGAGAGAGAGAGAGAGAGAGAGAGAGAGAGAGAGAAAGAGAGAGAGACTCAGGCATACAGAGACAGAGAGAAAGAGAGAAAGAGAGAGGGGAAACAGGCGGACAGAATGAGAGAGGTTCTAGTTCACCTATTTTGAGAAATAGGTGAACTAGACATAATGGGAATAAAGTCAGACATTTCAGTGACCTCAAGGAGTCTTATGTCTACCCCAGCAAAGCCATCTTCACACTCATGTTTATCTACGGACCATTCTCCTGACCATCACTCCATGAGCTGTCATTCATTCATCGAATGACTGACATTTGGAACATGTTTTCTCATACCGCAAATACTGGTAAAATCAAGAACCAATCCACCCACATAAAGACTGGTACAAAACTGGTTCCATTTTCTCCCTGGACTTAATATGACGATAACATAACATTAAATAAGGCGTATTTGTAACAACAATTTCATCATAATATCCTTAAACAGATGTTTCTAGAGACAGGTTTCTAATGAGGTAATGTAGGATTACAGCTATTAACTTGTCGATGAGCGCCCGGATAGCTCAGTCGGTAGAGCATTAGGCTTTTAACCTAAGGGTCCAGGGTTCGAGTCCCTGTTCGGGCTACATTCTAGGAGGGGTAGAAATAGCCTAAGCTGCTCTATCCCTTTGAGATGTATTTCTTTCTTGTCTCAATAAACATACTTGAACTTGTAGATTTCTTTACAGCTATCAACAATAACGTGGCTAAAGTAAGTTGACCAGACCACACACTAGAAGGTGAAGGGACGACAACGTTTCGGTCCGTCCTGGACCATTCTCAAGTCGATTCACTTGAGAATAATCCAGGATGGACCGAATCGTCGTCGTCCCTTCACCTTCTAGTGTGCGATCTAGTCAACAAACCATTTGCTTAAACCAAAACAAATGTACACATACAAATTCCTTTATAACCACCTGAAGAATTCTTGATAATTTGATTATCAATCTTACAATCCAATTATTCAATAATCACTAAGAAGATTGAACACGAGAGAATCCACTTATAAGCTTTCTGTAACACAATTATTCCGGCGCGGGATGCAGTACAAATAAGAATTCCGGAGTAATTCGTTCAAAGGTTGTCTGATCATGCGATAATCCGGGGATAATCCAGGGATAATCCAGTAATCCAATAACTCGACGAGAAAGAGAAAGACGAACTTACTCTTAGAGGTTGCCAACCCAATGTATCTAGTTACTGGGAGATGGACAAGACGGAGTAAAAAGGGAATGAACAGGGACTGTGAAGATGGTAAGATGAAAAGAAAGAAGGAGAGAGAGAGAAAGAATGAAAGCATAATATATATAACAGAGAAGGAGAGGTAAAGAAGAACTGTGCAAAGAGACAGGAAACAAAAAAGAAACAGGAAAGTAGATTCAAATAAATTATTATGACTGTTCTGGAGTCTCTCTAAGACACACACACACACACACACACACACACACACACACACATAGGGCCTCGTAGCCTGGTGGATAGCGCGCAGGACTCGTAATTCTGTAGCGCGGGTTCGATTTCCGCACGAGGCAGAAACAAATGGGCAAAGTTTCTTTCACCCTAAGTGCCCCTGTTACCTAGCAGTAAATAGGTACCTGGGAGTTAGTCAGCTGTCACGAGCTGCTTCCTGGGGTGTGTGTGTGTGTGTGGTGTGGAAAAAAAAAGGTAGTTAGTAAACAGTTGATTGACAGTTGAGAGGCGGGCCGAAAGAGCAAAGCTCAACCCCCGTAAAAACACAACTAGTAAACACACACACACACACACACACACACACACACACACACACACACACACACACACACACACACACACACACACACACACACACACACACACACACACACACACACGTCTAAACAAAAAAAATATGAGAGCTCCAACAAAGCTAAATACGTAACCTCCAAAACATAGCCACATCCCCATAGACACAGGACACGGGTGCCCCCCTGTTCACCTAGCAGTAAATAGGTACCTGGGAGTTAGACAGCTGCTACGGGCTGCTTCCTGGGGGATGTGTAACGAAAAAGGAGGCCTGGTCGAGGACCGGGCTGCGGGGACCCTAAGCCCCCGAAATCATCTCAAGATAACCTTCCCTAGACTCAGTGCAATGTTGCTAGTAATGGGGAACTTCAAGCATTGAAAGTGAAGCTGGTGAAGCTCACTGATTATGAGTGAATGAATGAATGTGATTCAAAATCGATATTCACTCGAATCTCGCTTCGCGGGGAACAGCAACAACATCGTTTAGCAAGTTTCTCTGCTCCAGATCTAAGTCAACACGCACAGGAAAAATAGGGAGGAGGCAGAAGGAGGAACGGGATCACAGCGAAACGATAACAAGCAACAAGTTTTTAAGGGCACGCAAAGGAGAAACGAAAAGCACCCTTAACAAGGCTGTAATTGGCGATTAGGTCATTAGGTCTGTCGAAATGAAACTCTCTCGGTAGCTTGGAAAGTTTGGAGTGATGGTGAGGGGGGGGGGGGTAATTATAGTGTTGTGGGAGATGGGAGAGACGAAATGGGACGCCAGGTGTATAAAAGGGGGGAGGGAGAGGCAGAGAGGGAGAGAGGTAAGGGTATAGGGGAAGAGAAAGGGAGAGGAAGAGAGAGAAAGAGGAAGAGGGTGATGAGAAGTGGACATGGAGAGAGAGTGAAATACTCACTAACCACTATTCATATTCCTGCTATGATCCAAGTAACTACATATTCTTCTGTCACGTAGTAACCAATTTGCAAACTCATAACCATCTACCTCCACCCCACAACTACCACCCACAACCACCACCTACCTCCCCCCCCTCCTCCACAGCCACCACACACACACAACCATTAACAACACAACAAATAGCTCGTATATATATATTATAGCCAGGCGAGCCGAGAACACATGCCTCGTCTCTTCCCCCGAGGTTGTAAACTTCCCCGAGGCCTCCATGACCCTCCTCCACAAGGGTTCGAATCCCACAAATGAGAAAACTTACGAAGCGGGAGTGATAGGAGTCAGAGATGCCACAAAGCATTCATAGTTGCCACAAAGGATTCATATATATGTGCCACAAAGGATTCACTGATGCAACTGAGGAATCAGAGATGCAACTAAGGAAATAAATATATTGCAAAACATTCACAGAAGAGGATCAAAGGTGTCATAGACGTTATAGAAAATCGCAAGACACCACTTAGGATTCAAAGACGAGGCATTGGGGTCAGATTCACAAAGCAGTTACGCAAACACTTACGAACCTGTGCATCTTTTCTCAATCTTTGGCGGCTTTGTTTACAATTATTAAACAGTTAATGAGCTCCGAAGCACCAGGAGGCTGTTTATAACAATAACAACAGTTGATTGGCAAGTTTCCATGCTTGTAAACTCTTTAATAAATGTAACCAAAGCCGTCAAAGATTGAGAAAAGATGTACACGTTCGTAAGTACTTGCGTAACTGCTTTGTTGTGAATCTGGCCCCAGGTCTATAAACACCACACGGAATTCATAGATGCCATGAGATATTCAGACATACAGCTCAAGAAGTACAGACGACGTTGAGGATCCATATAGACACCACATTCATGAATCCTTCACGACTGTCCAAAAGGCGTAAAAGAGTCATGTCACCACAGAGATACATTGAGGCGTATACCTCCGCCACATTAATTCTTGGATCACTTCATTTGGCCGCCATATTGAAATTCCTAGCAGTCAGCTTTAGTAGTGAGAAAAATTGCAACAAAGAAATAAAAACATTTCACAAGATTGATTGATTAAGATCAAGCCACTCAAAAGGTGGCACGGGCATGAATAACCCGTAACATTTCACAACTTTGATCATTCCAGTTATCGGGGCCCAGGAGCCTGGAAGTAGGCTTATCGAGCCTCCCCTTACTAGGCCACGACCAACTACCCCCAACAACTTTCTAAACTCCCGGATACTTATTTTAATAAATGATATATTATCTTCCATGTAAATCATTAAGATTGAATAATATTGACCCTATATGGATGAACATGGAGCTAAAAGCCTTAACTGAAAATAAGGAAAGTATATAAAGTATGTAAAAGATGTCTGGAATGAATGTAAAAATACCTGTACTAAACAAGTTTGGTAAACAACGATGGTCAAAAGAAGCAAACAATTTGTTTGTATTATTGGTGATAAGGAAAGCAAAGTTAAAATTTAAACATCTTCTCTATGAGAATTAGACCAAGGATCTCTCTCTCTCTCTGGATATCTCTCTCTCTCTCTCTCTCTCTCTCTCTCTCTCTCT
>NC_091155.1:20107614-20162614 GCF_040958095.1 Procambarus clarkii
CTGAATGGGTAATGCTGTTCGTATCTTTGTGTCGTGGGAGACGTGTGGGAGATGTGTGGGAGACGTGTGGCAGATGTACCAGAAGAATTCCCGGTCAGGGATGCTAATCTAGAGAATGGTGTTGTAGCCTCTGATAAAAGAATGTGTCTCTGTTTACATTTAGATGGTCCACGGCCCACTTGAGCGAACAGCCCCGCGGCCACCAGCGACCTTCCTCAGCGAACGTTCTTGCTAACGACCAGCAACACCGCCCAGCAACCATTTCCACCCACGCCACAGCACGCCCACGGCCGGGTCCTCCACCACCGCCACCCCCCACACGCCCGCGTCAACGACAAGCTCTCCCACCCACATTAGCCTTCTCCCACCCCCACACTAGCCTGCTCCCACCCACGCCAGTGACCAGCCGCGTATGTAAATGATCTTTTAGGTGTGTTGTCGGCCCTGTTTGAATACCAGATTATTCCGCGGTGAATTGATTTGGGGGAAGAGATAGGCAATGCTGCAGATTTAACCAACTTGCACAAGGTTCTTGGCTAGGGATTCACGGCGTGAACCAGGGCGTGACTGACTTCCGAACGGTCCTGGGCATGGGTTCTGAAGGACCAGGAGAACGGTCTGGCAGCAATTGAGTCCCCATAGTAATTGGGATAACATTGTACTGATCCACTTTGCAGGACATGCCGGTAGTAATTGACGCCCCTGTGAGTGACAGCACCCAAGACAGAAGTTAATGTGGGTAGTGACACAGTTTGACACTCAGTAGTCCCATATTAACTGCGTACCGTTCTGTCAGTGATGGACTGTATATTCCCGTTTCAGTAAATCAGCAGGACTGGCAGAATTGCTGAATATTATGCAATGATACTCGACTGAAACAATCTACCAGGATGTTGATGGAATAGATTGTTGTAACATACATATTAAGGAAGATATAATTATTAAAAGGATTGAAGTATATGTGTCTTCTATGACTGATGAGGTATTCAGGAAAATCCTGAAGACTGCAATGAAGAGCCCAAATGGTCATTTGCATGAATGTTTCATAAATTAATTAGGTCAGGTATTGTCCCTACTCCCTGGATGGCCGCTAATGTGACTGTAATATGCAAGAAGAGAGAGAGAGAGAGAGAGAGAGAGAGAGAGAGAGAGAGAGAGAGAGAGAGAGAGAGAGAGAGAGAGAGAGAGAGAGAGAAAGAGAGAGAGAGAGAGAGAGAGAGAGAGAGAGAGAGAGAGAGAGAGAGAGAGAAAGAGAGAGAGAGAGAGAGAGAGAGAGAGAGAGAGAGAGAGAGAGAGAGAGAGAACTCTTGTAACAAATTCAAAACAAATAAACTTAACATCGACCGTAGGGAAGTTATTGGAAGGCAAAGTTTGAGTTTCTATAAAAGAAACTCTTAGAAAATTGCAAGATGACAAGAGATGGCGAACAATCGGTATATAACAGATAATTCCTGCCTCGACCAACTTGCTATATTTTTTTTATATTCAAGGACATGAAGCGCAGATATTAAATATTAGATATATCAGTTTCTCACTCTCTCTCACTTTCTCACTCACACGTTTTCTCCCATTCTATCTCTCTCTCTCTCTCTCTCTCTCTCTCTCTCTCTCTCTCTCTCTCTCTCTCTCTCTCTCTCTCTCGCTCTCACACATAATTACTTTCTGATCCTCCCTCCAGTCGGAGTTTTGTAGCAGCAAACACTATTAAAAGTTTATTGCGCTATCTTTTCTCTTCTACCTTCTGTCTCCTTGTCTCCGTCTCCTCTTTTCTCATTTTTTCTCTCTGATTATTACGTTTTTAAGTGTTTTTCGTTTTATTTTTTCTCGTTATTCCTCTTGTGTTTCTCTCGTCAATATATATTTTTTCCCCCGATTTCTAATTTAATTTTCTCTTCGTCTATTTCTTTCTTCCGTTCGTTCTTCTTCCTATTCTTTTCTTGTATCTTCCCTTTCGGGTGTTTTACGAGTCAAGCAAAACACAAGTGTTACTATAGACCAAACACCACACGTGTTACTCCAGACCAAACACCACACCTGGTAGACCAAACACCACACGTGTTACTCCAGACCAAACACCACACCTGGTAGACCAAACACCACACGTGCTAGATCAAACACCACACGTGCTAGATCAAACACCACACGTGCTAGACCAAACACCACACGTGCTAGACCAAACACCACACCTGCTAGACCAAACACCACACCTGCTAGACCAAACACCACACGTGTTACACAACCGTCTGTCTGAAGCTCTACGTGATAAACCTTGGCAACACTGCCAAGATGCTGACGTCATTACTTGGCCAAGACGTGGCAACTGTGGTTATTATTGTTTGTTATTTTCATTATTTTTCGTCTTTCGCCTTCTTCCTCCCTCTCTGCTTTCTTCGTTATCTTGTTTGTCTTATTGTCTTCCCTTTATATGGTTGACTTGTTAGTTCTGTATTTGACTGTTGTTGATTGTTTCTTTGTTAGCTTTATTTTTCATAATTGGTGATTCGACATTACTCCACTAAATAAAGGAAGCAGCAAAAGATAAACTGGACTACATGTAGCAGCTCCTGAATCAGTATATATGTCACTCCTACACTTCTCATAGCACCTCCTCCTTAGGGAGCCGGTCGGCAGAGCGGACAGCACGCTGGACTTCTGATCCTGTGGTCCCTGGTTCGATCCCGGGCGCCGGCGAGAAACAATGGGCAGAGTTTCTTTCATCCTATGCCCCTGTTACCTAGCAGTAAAATAGGTACCTGGGTGTTAGTCAGTTGTCACGGGCTGCTTCCTGGGGGTGGAGGCCTGGTCGAGGACCGGGCTGCTGGGACACTAAAAAAAAAAAAAAAAAGACCCGAATCATCTCAAGATAACCTCCTACACTTGGGTCAACCCAGCGATCCCCCATCTAATGTATTCCCCGATCATTGTTCCTCAAATCAACAATCCTTTTTCAAAACCAGTATTTACCCAGGTGGTTTTCTGATTGTATAATTAAATCCTATTTAAATCCATTGTTTCGTGACATGTTTTGTGATGTATTTAACTCATCATCATCCTCCCCTCCTCCCTTTTCTTATGTCCTTTCATCCATTTATGTTCTTCTGACAATTACTGCCTTTACTCTTCGTTTCTATCTCTAATGCAAATTAAATTTGCTTAGTCTCACTTCAAAAGGGAGGTTCCTAGCTCCTGGGATTAACTTCTCTGTAGAGCACCTGCTTAAGTGCATTTATGGTTCAACAACCTAAATCTTTATCACTATATTTGTACGTCCGTCTGTATATCTGTGTATCTGTATCTGTGACTGTATGTGTATCTGTATCTGTGACTGTATGTGTGGCTGTATCTGTGACTGTATGTGTGGCTGTATCTGTGACTGTATGTGTGGCTGTATGTTTCTGAAATATCTGTCTGTATGAGATTTATTGTATAAGATTCTTTAGCTATATTTATTTTTAATATCATTATTATGTGTTCTATCTTGTTTTGTTACACTATGCAAATATTTTATCCAATCATTTTGTATATGAAAACATGCTATATATATATATATATATATATATATATATATATATATATATATATATATATATATATATATATATATATATATATATATATATATATATATATATATATATATATATATATATATATATATATATTTAATACATGTTGCATGAGTGCCTGAGCATTTGGATATTTATAAACATATTGGTGAGTTTATTTTATTTTTAAATTAAAATATTGAAATGGGGATATACATGAGCTTCACTCATTACAATGGACGACTAAAGAACTTGAACAAAAGAGTTGACATCGTTGTAGACAGTTGTTGAGCACTACATGTCAGCTTAGCGATCACAAGCTTACTATTGTAAGAATATGTAAAAACAGTGAGTTATAACAAGTATCACAGTTCAAAAGGCTTGCTAAGAGCAGGGTGGATATTTGTTATGTGAGATGCTTCTTTATCTAATGATAAACAGAGGCAATAATTCAACGTTTATCGTAAGCCAGCTGGGAGAACGTCATATTCTCAACATCTTTTACAGCTTCATACTATATCAAGGACGTCGTCTTCTCAACATCTGTTACAGCTTCACCCTCCATCGAGGACGTCGTCTTCTCAACATCTGTTACAGCTTCACCCTCCATCGAGGACGTCATATTCTCAACATCTGTTACAGCTTCACCCTTCATCGAGGACGTCGTATTCTCAACATCTGTTACAGCTTCACACTCAACAGAGGACGTCATCCTCCGACACCAGTCGTATCTTCAAGAACAACTAAACAGCAGAATTTGCGCTACTAATTAATTACACGAGTCATTGCCCTTTACAAGGACCATAAAGAGTGGGAAAGATCGAATGTGCCACACCCAGAGAGCAATACTCTCATATGTCTCACTCTGTGTGAGAATTCGAGCCATACCACTGAACTTTAAGTTCGCTGTCTATCAACCGAATGGACAGTTATTCACAGCAATGTTGATCACGGAGTCCCCGAACTTGATTGTGGTAGGAAGCCGTGAGGATCTGACGAGTGACTTGATTATGGCCGTCTCATCGTCCTCTAGCGCATACACGCTCTCTACATGCAGGCGGAGCTGAGGGTTCTTCGCCTCAAGATTCAGAAAGAAGTTGATAAAGGCATCGGGTGACAGGTCGACGCCGGTGATGCTTAGACTTTTCAGATGTGGCAGAGAGGCAGCAACGCGCCCGACGGCTGATGCAATGTTATTGTCAATTACACATTGCTTAATTTTCAAATGCTTTAAGCTTGATGATATAAATAGTAGATTCTTGATTATACATTCTTGCACAACAAGCGTGTCGACGTTGACTGGAAATCTTGGTTCTTGTAGATCCACACTCTGAAACTTTATACTTTTGAGACTGGAAGGAAAAGTGACGTACTCCAGACCTGTGCAGTCTACCAGAGTCGCCTTCAGCAGTCCAGGAGGAAGGCGAAGATGGGCCGTGATATGACAGCGTTCCAGTGATAGCCACCAGAGAGACTCGGGCCAAGACAGGGGAGAAGAGATGGTCACATCAGTCAACCTCAGGTCTGGGAGACTATCTTTACCATAAGCTCTTGTCACCAGCTTCATGGCTGCCGTGGCATCTCCCTCAGCAGCGTGGTGGCCGCGTACACGGGTCGCTTCATCTGCATGTGGACCTTCACATAGCCTGAGGCACAGTCGCTGGGGCTTGACTCGTGAGAGTATCGAGTGAAGTGCCGTAGCACGTCGAAGTTCCTTTGGCCGCAGCCACAAATGACCATTAAACAAGTAACTGGCTGTTGGAGAGTTGGAGAGCAGATCTGAAGTCCTGCTTGGGCTTGTACTTATGTGTTTAGCAAGTGCCTGAATTAGGGCGGGGTTGTAGCTGCTCTCTTCAACGAGCTCCAAAAGGAAGTTGATGTCATAGAAGCTCACGTATGCCTGAGATAGTGCAGCGATATCTTGGATCATCGGAGCATTTACAGTTTCTTTTTTCTCAAACAGAAGACTCACAAGAAATATCATTATGGATTTCTTCCTGTCCTTCTGCAGATCTTCGAACTGATTTTTCAGTGACACTTTCTTGCTGCTCTTCAGAGTTTCTGCAATGTGAGACGCTGCCAGAAAGTTAGCATGGGAGTCATGAACAAACTGAAAGACGTTGAGTTCTCCCAGTCCTGTCATGTGACTGTCACACTGCATGAGAGAAGAAAGTGCTTCAAGAGGACGGAGTTTGAGTTGCTCGGCACACTTAATCAACTCCTTAATCTCGCTGGAACTTTCAGTAAGTGATATGTTGTTTCTCTTGGCTTGCATGTAAGCCACACGGGCCACATCCCTAAGCCAGTTTTGACCATCTTTTGGCAACTCTCCAGCAATGACTCGTTTACCGTTAATGTGGCATAATTTTCTCAAAAGAAAATCTGTTATATTGGCAAATATTTTTCCTCTAGTTGAGAAATATTCCCTGCCTTTCGTCATCCAGAACCAGGAAGACCAGCACAGGAGTTGTGGTATAGCAATCAGTTCCTCGTACGGGGAGATCACACTGAAGAACTCCTCTACATCGTTTGATCCATTTACTTCGAAGAGTTTTGTGGCAAAGTCGAGTGCACTTGAGCGGCTGAAGCCATGAGCCGTCACGACAAGGGTCTCTTCCTCGCACACCTTAGTGATGGCCGGTGTGCAATGGGGCCTCGTTGTTACCAGAAAACGAGCTTTCCAGCACTTCCTCTGCAGGTTTTTGAAGGCGTTCGTGAAGGCATCAAGTCTTTCATCAAAAGCATCAATCAAGAACATAACTTTACCCTCAGCTTTTGAGAGCTCTTTGATAATAGATCTTGGTTTAAATTCCGAGTAAGTGTTTGGTAGAATTTCTTGGATTATATCAAAGAGGGTTAGGCTCCTGGAAGCGACAGTTGTGCAGTCCAGGAAGACCAGGTAATCAACACAGGCGAGGCCAGGGATGCTGGCGGAGGCGTCGGAGGCCCAAGAGGCCGCATAGTGGCGCAGCAAGGAGGTCTTCCCAGTGCCAGAGTCTCCCTGAAGAATTATGGTCCGTGATGTCCCGAAGTTCTCCAGCAGGCTGTCACTGTCCATTGACACTGCCGTGCTAAGACGAAGATATAAATGAGTAAGACACTATACCCAACAGTGTAAATAATCAGTTAAATATCAACATATTAATATTAAAATACGAGGTTTCATCGAAGGATGGACTCACCTGTCATTGAATAGGGTAAGTTTGGTTCTGGTGTATGTCTTGTTGACATGGTGGTGGAAGCTGAAGTTCGTCCCTCCCCAGATGATGGGCATCAAGACTGTCTTCCGTTTACCCTTGTACGTCTCGAGCAGCTCCTCTCGGATCATCTCTGAAAGGATAGAATAGTTTGCATTATGATATTTTTATGGCCTTCGGGGTCCTTATGGTTTCATCCCATTAACCAACATCAAAAGCGTATTTTTAGGTGTTTTAAACGTGTTTTGGTGGCTACGGGTCAGATATGAAATTCATATGCTTGGTTTGTCTGTGCTTCTCTCTTCATTAAATATAATTGCCTTTAACTGTTCGCTCGAGACTCTTGCTAACAACCAGCCGCAGCATCTGCACTTTCGTCTTACAGATCATTTTCATCACACACACACACACACACACACACACACACACACACACACACACACACACACACACACACACACACACACACACACACACACACACACACACACGCACTGATACCATCCACGAGTCAACAAACTCACGTGATAACACATCTTATGGACCACATTTATAAACACTGCCACTTCTTGGGGTGTCCAGAGGAGTCAGTACTCACTTAAGACACGCTTGTTGTTAGTAGGGGAGTGTATTCTGGGCTCCCTCACAGGAGAAGCAGCCTCCTTGACGACCTCCTTCACAGGAGAAGCAGCCTCCTTGACGACCTCCCTCGCGGCATTCAGCTTCTCCATGAAGCTTGGTAAGTGACTGTCGAGGTCGCCCAGCAGGAGGACATTGATGATGGCTGCGACCAGCTGGTTCCAGGTGTCTTCCAGATCCTCCTCAGGACAGCTCTCCTGCGTCCAGTGAGCGTCGACGTTCCGTAGCTCCTTCAACTTTTGAATATTGCCTGCAAATGTGATGATAATTGATAATTACTGACAAACACAACGTGCACGGTAATGAGTCCCATCGACTGGAACTTCTTTTCGTGTGCAACTTGATCTAATTGATAACAAATATATGACCCCTTAATTCTATTGAGAGATATGAGCCTCTCATATGCTTGTGCAATAACTCTAGTAAGGCAGTACAGATACGGAAGTTTATCTTAAAAGGAAGAGCTTGACAGCACAGTCTTCAGAACAAGATCGCATCACGAGTACAATACGAAGATCGCATGAAGTACGATCAAATCGTACACAAGACGGTTTGACGAAGCTCGTTTTCTGGTTGTCAAAACCATGTGTGTGTATGTATATATATATATATATATATATATATATATATATATATATATATATATATATATATATATATATATATATATATATATATATATATATATATATATATATATATATATATATATATATATCGTTAGGGTAGACTGCATTAGTTGTGTTAGCCTTTTAGGTTGGTTTGAGTTAATTTCAGTTAGGTTAGGATTAGTTACGAAACTTTTAAAATCCCGCTGACGAACCGTATTATTATTGTTGTTTAAGATTCAGCTACTGGAAACAATACGTCCCAAGTAGCACGGGGCTATAGTGATCCCGTAGCGGACTTACCTGGCACAGGAGCTGGGGCTATTTTGAACCGTATTGTGCACAATGTGCCTTATATCCGATAGCAAGTGAGCGTCTCACCTTCCAGACGGGACTGGTCCTTCCAGGCCTTGTTGGACAACCCACAGCAGAAACGCAGCAAGAGCCACAGAGCCGATACGTCCAGCTTGGTGGCGTCGTTCTCCATAACCCGCTGTTTCAGTTGGGAGTTCTGAAGGAGGCGTGAACGGGTCCCGGTGAAGGAGTTGAGCACTTCGTAGGGAGTCTTCCCGGGGTGCTTGGCAGGGAACCTTGTTGTGGGGGAGGGAAGATACACGTAAATATTTCCACCACACTTAGTCGTTCCTATATCCTTAAGTTAGTAATATGATAAGCTCCTATATCCTCAAGTTAGTAATATGATAAGCTCCTATATTCTCAAGTTGTTCCTTAGTTGTTCCTATATCCTCAAGTTAGTAATATAAGCTCTGAATATATTAATTTATATTAAAAATAATAATATATATTAATATTTCAAACGAAATGTAATTGGGGTGATAATTATGAAAATATGGACCTTAAAAATTACTTTATTTCAGAAATTCGATTTATAGTTCAAAGATTTAGCGTAGGCTTAACTTCTTGAAGTAAACGATGACACTAGATTGTAATAAAGATTATATTATTGGACAAAATGGTGACGAAACTAGGTCAAGACTTTATCCTAATTTGGTGTAGGATAACGTAGGAGTAATTTGGAGTAATAATGAAAGATGGGGAGAATATGGATGTTGGTTTATGTGAATGTTAGTGTGGTAGTGGTGGCGATTGTGGTAGTGGTGGTGGTGGTGGTGACTGTAATGGTGATAGTGGCGGTAGCGATGGTGGCACTGATGGAGGCCATGATGACAGTTACTCACAGTTTGCTGTAGAGGAGTGCCAGGGCGTCTCTGGCACAGGTCTTGAGTACCAAGCTGATGCACTGACGCAGGTCCATGGCTCCTCTCATCAGTTCTCTGTCAGGGGTGAAGTCTCATTTAATAGTGTTAGACGCATCGTCTCTACAGAGAGGATGGGGGTGTGCTCAGTACACACAAACACACACACACACACACACACACACACACACACACACACACACACACACACACACACACACACACACACACACACACACACACACACACACACACATTGACAACACATATACACATAAGGGGACACATGGCCACACACATAGGAGCCACATGGCCACACATATTATACACACATAGCAGCCACATGGCCTGATATATTACATACACATAGGGGCAACATAAATACCCATATCATACACACACATAAGAGCCACAGGACCACACATATCATAAACACACAGGTACCACATGGCCACATAGAGGATACCTGATTAAGGAACCTGTGCCAAGACACGGAACAAGGACAATTAAGATATCCCACCAGTAACTTTAACAACCAATTCAATAATTTCTTCAGTGTAAATATTAGACATAGAAGGAGGAGGAGAAACAAGGAGGAGGCCAATTTCCATAAATAAATTCCGAAGTAAACTTGACAACGCCAGAGTAAATATAAAGGTATTATTATACAGGGGATCACAGCTATGTGAGTACCCACAGGTGAACACAGAGTACCCACAGGTGAACACAGAGTACCCACAGGTGATTACAGAGTACCCACAGATGATTACAGAATACCCAAAGGTGATAGCAATAATGGAATGTGTTGATATGGAAGCTGAGATGCCGTATGTGAATATCTGTTCTCATTTATTATCATTATTTTTTCTCATAATAAATAATAATGATAATAGAGAGAGAGGGAGAGGGAGAGGGAGAGAGAGAGAGAGAGAGAGAGAGAGAGAGAGAGAGAGAGAGAGAGAGAGAGAGAGAGAGAGAGAGAGAGAGAGAGAGAGAGAGAGAGAGAGAGAGAGTTAGAGAGAGAGAGTTAGAGAGAGAGAGAGAGAGAGAGAGAGAGAGAGAGAGAGAGAGAGAGAGAGAGAGAGAGAGAGAGAGAGAGAGAGAGAGAGAGAGAGAGAGAGAGAGAGAGAGAGAGAGAGAGAGAGAGAGAGAGAGAGAGAGAGAGAGAGAGAGAGAGAGTTAGAGAGAGAGAGAGAGAGGGGGGGAGAGGGAGAGAGAGAGAGAGAGAGAGAGAGAGAGAGAGAGAGAGAGAGAGAGAGAGAGAGAGAGAGAGAGAGAGAGAGAGAGAGAGAGAGAGAGAGAGAGAGAGTTAGAGAGAGAGAGTTAGAGAGAGAGAGAGAGAGAGAGAGAGAGAGAGAGAGAGAGAGAGAGAGAGAGAGAGAGAGAGAGAGAGAGAGAGAGAGAGAGAGAGAGAGAGAGAGAGAGAGAGAGAGAGAGAGAGAGAGAGAGAGAGAGAGAGAGAGAGAGAGAGAGAGAGTTAGAGAGAGAGAGTTAGAGAGAGAGAGTTAGAGAGAGAGAGTTAGAGAGAGAGAGAGAGAGAGAGAGAGAGAGAGAGAGAGAGAGAGTTAGAGAGAGAGAGAGAGAGAGAGAGAGAGAGAGAGAGTTAGAGAGAGTTAGAGAGAGAGAGAGAGAGTTAGAGAGAGAGAGAGAGTTAGAGAGAGAGAGTTAGAGAGAGAGAGAGAGAGAGAGAGAGAGAGAGAGAGAGAGAGAGAGAGAGAGAGAGAGAGAGAGAGAGAGAGAGAGAGAGAGAGAGTTAGAGAGAGAGAGAGAGAGAGAGAGAGAGAGAGAGAGAGAGAGAGAGAGAGAGAGAGAGAGAGAGAGAGAGAGAGTTAGAGAGAGAGAGTGAGAGAGAGAGAGTTAGAGAGAGAGAGAGAGAGAGAGAGAGAGAGAGAGAGAGAGTTAGAGAGAGAGAGAGAGAGAGAGAGAGAGAGAGAGAGAGAGAGAGAGAGAGAGAGAGAGAGAGAGAGAGAGAGAGAGAGAGAGAGAGAGTTAGAGAGAGAGAGTTAGAGAGAGAGAGAGAGAGAGAGAGAGAGAGAGAGAGAGAGAGAGAGAGAGAGAGAGAGAGAGAGAGAGAGAGAGAGAGAGAGACAGGTAAAAGTGAAGGACCTCAGCATCGCTCAGAGGATGCTCAACACTAGACCTCATAATATTGAGAAGGATGCTGGGAGACTGTTGCCATGACAACAACGTTGAAGAGAAAGGTGAGGAGAACAGCGTCAGGAGGAGGAGGAGGAGGAGGAGAGGCAAGATGGGACAGGCAGCCAGCGCTCCTCACCTCAGCTTGTAGTGTAGGAGACGAAGTTAGATGAGCACCTCACTTGCCCCGTCTGTGTATTCCTTTACTTGCACAATCAGTGAATTGCTTTACTTTGCACCGTCAAAATACCACAATTGCAATGTCACTCGTGGATTCTCACAGTAGTAAGGATGCTGGCCACATCAATCAATAATTCACTCAGTTCCAACGATATTCTGTCTATCACTTGAGTGTATGAAGGAGCAGTGGTTGGCTGGAGTGTGTAAACAGGACTGTGCGGGGTCGAGGCTCCACCAGAACCTTATATACCACCCCCAGCGAAAACGTCACCAACGTACAGAACACGTTTCCAACAGCGCCTCCGCCCAGACGCACAAAACGTTTGTCCTCCCCCGACCTTCAATGTGGCGAAAACGTTTTGGCTGGCTGGCTGGCTACCGATCAACAACGCGTCCCCACCACCACCACTACAACCTATTGCGCTCGCGTTCATCACAAGCGACCGGTTATAAATTTACACAACGTGTGTTCTAATGAATTTTAGGGGTTATTCATGCCCGTGCCATCTCTTAGGTGGCTTAATCTTCATCAATCATCAATCTAATAAATTGCCTGAGAGAGATTGATTGCGTCGTTATGTACGTCAATTCTACAACGGTTTAAGTCATTCGTGTGGCCTGCTTTACCTATATCTGTGAGGTGTGTATAATTAAGTTATGAATAATGCGCAATTTTACAATTAAAGTATTTAAAGTGCAGAAGAACACCGATATAATGAAATAGGAAACTAAATGTGTGGTGATAGAATAGTTCGTTGTGTTAACATTTGTGATCGATAGGTGTGTGTGATGGGGCTGGGTGGCCCAGTGGACAGCGCTCTAAGCTCGTGGACCTAGGGACCGGGGTTCGATCCCCGCGCCCGGCGGAGACAGATGGGTAGAGTTTTCTTAACCCTGATGCCCCTGTTACCTAGTAGTAAATATGTGGTGAATACAGGCTGCTTCCTGTGTGCGTGTGGAGGAAAAAATAAATTAGTTAGTAGTTAGTAACAGTTGATTGATTGACAGTTGAGAGGCGGGACCAAAGAGTCAGAGCTCAACCCCCGCAAGCACAAATAGGCAAATAGGTGAGTACACACACACACACATCACTAAGAAACAGCCCGTAGCTGTTACGGGCTGTTAGGTACCTGGGAGTTTACTGCTAGGTGAATAGAGGCATCAGGGTGAAAGAAACCCTGCCCATTTGTTTCCTCCTCGGACGGTGTGTTTGTGTGTGTGTGTTTATACTGCTTCATATACGAACGAATATATTTCAAATAGTTTTGTCAGAGTAGACAGTGGTTAAGATATTGATAGTATACTAACACCAAGACACCTTTAAACAATGTGAGATTGCTAAGAAGAGCTCAAATTCATGACCCTGTAAGCCAAGAAAGAATCAGAGTTAGCATAATCCACACACAAGCAAGTAGAGCGTCGGCAATAAAGGTCATGAAATGCGGACTATGAAATTACGTATCAGCAAAGGTACCAGAGTCAGCGCTGCATACCTGTAGTGGTGGCTGACGATGATGGAGGCACACTTCACTTTTCACTTCACTTACAACGTCCGCGTATTGCTTCGCTTTTACAGTCAGTGTATTGCTTTATTTCTAGAAGCAGTATATTGTTTGACTCTAAGCGTCGGCGTAGAGCATAAAACTCAATACTACACAAGACTTGCAGTTTCAAAGAGGCGTGTGGAATCAATATTGTACTCAGATAGAGTACTAATGTATTTACGTATTTCACGAGCTGATGTGTATCGGTGTGGTCGCTTCGACCTCAGTATCACTACTGTCTGCACCAGCTGCCTAGTCCAGGATCTTATATACGTATTAGCTACGAACAGTTTCGTTACCGCGAGATTGTCGAGCCCAACATCTGTGCCACAACGTTTCTGACCGATTCTAGCCACAAAATAAAACGTTTCTGGCCAGGTCTTGTCACCATCTGTGCTGTTCTTGTTCACTACAAGTTCCCAGTTGTCTAATCTACAGGAACGTGATAGAGAGAAAGAGATTGTGTCATGGACAAACAGATTGCGTCATGTTTGGTAACTGAGGCATAATACTTGCTGTCTGTTATTTTTTTTATTGTTACCTGTTGTGTACTACAGGGAAATTAGTCTTTATTGGGTTATAATCGTTGTTAGTTTAATACCTAAGCGTTGATTAAGAGTTATTAGATAAAATACAAAGTCAGTAGAGGATATTTCTCTGTCTCTCTCTCTCTCTCTCTCTCTCTCTCTCTCTCTCTCTCTCTCTCTCTCTCTCTCTCTCTCTCTCTCTCTCTCTCTCTCTCTCTCTCTCTCTCTCTCTCTCTCTCTCTCTCTCTCTCTCTGACCTTCGCAGAGTTGCTCAGGATCTCACCTGAACTTTTTTCATTAACGTCACCCGTTCAAAGACGCCGCTGTAGTCGAGGTTCCGTATCCCGGCTACTGCTGCTGCTGTTTCTGCTGCCGTTGCTGCTGCTCCTGCTGTTTCTGCTTCCGTTGCTGCTGCTGCTGCTGTTTCTGTTGCCGTTGCTACTGCTGCTGCTTCTACTGTTAATGCCGCTGTTGTTGCTTTTGCATGAATGACATGATTACGTGAATAGTATATTTCTTCGAAAAGGCAGTGTGGCACTCCTTGCTTCGTCAGCCCGCGGACGGGGACTAGGACCTCCAACGGACCTCTGCTCCGACATACAGACCTAGAAGGCGTCCATCAGTCTCAGGGTACTAGTGTATTGCTGGGTACTGAGAATAGACCTACCTGGTAGCTCTCTCTAAACCCGTGTCGAATACACCAGTGTGTCAACTTTGTGAAAGTATCGAATACATCATGTGTCAACTTTGTGAAAAAGAAAACATGCACTCATTTGAACAATAAACTATAGTCATTCCCATATTGACTGACTTTCGCCCTCCTGGACTGAGATATGCTTAATTCTGTAAATACTATTTGAGTACAAGAACACTTGATCTCTCTCTCTCTCTCTCTCTCTCTCTCTCTCTCTCTCTCTCTCTCTCTCTCTCTCTCTCTCTCTCTCTCTCTCTCTCTCTCTCTCTCTCTCTCTCTCTCTCTCTCTCTCTCTCTCTCTCTCTCTCTCTCTCTCTCTCTCTCTCTCTCTCTCTCTCTCTCTCTCTCTCTCTCTCTCTCTCTCTCTCTCTCTCTCTCTCTGCTACAGGTGTGACTGGTGGTATCTGCTGATTTAATCCTTGTAGCAGCTACAGATAGGACTTAAAATTCTGGTGACCGACAGTGTTTCACTGCGAAATTCTTTCTCTTTCTTTCTGTGCCAGTCTGAGGACATAGGCCAGGAGTTATTCTTCATTCAAGGCCGGTCCCTGAGGGTCGTTTGGAGCCGCGACCTCGCCGGGTTCAAGATCGACGCCACGATACACAAACGTAAAACACGCTTTTAATGGGTTTCTTAGAGCTTCGAGAGCAGAGCCGCCTGGCGGGAGGCTATGTAAACACTTCTCGATTACGAGTTCATTTTGTTGGGATTTCTAGGATTTAAAAGATGCTAAGAACACGAGAGTGAGAGACAGACAGACAGACAGACAGACAGACAGACAGACAGACAGACAGACAGACAGACAGACAGACAGACAGACAGGCAGACAGACAGACAGACAGACAGACAGAGGCGGGAGATTGATAGATGGGCAAAGGACAGAAGGACTCTTACATCTTGGCTTCTACTGGAGATGGAGGTAGAGTTTGTTTTCCAAGTGATCATTGAACTCATAAAAGATACTGGAAAATAGATTAATGAATTAGTTATAATTGAGGTGAGAAAACAATCATTTAATTACAAATGTCGGAAAATCCGACACCATTTAATAATAATATCATACAGACAGATAAGAGCTGTGTTACCAACAAGTTACCCATAGAAAACGTAACTTGTAGTGGAATTACCGTCTAAAGAAAACGGGATATCATCACCACATACTATTATAATTCACCAGCTATTCTGCTGGGAATTATTCTTAAATACATTAGTCTTTGGACTTTACCATCATAAAACATCTTATATAAATTAACTTAATTATAAATATTAAAGTAGAGTAAATGTGACCCTTCTATCACGTTCTGAAATCTGGACAAAGTAGGCCAGGCGTCAGAGGGAGGAAGGGGGCAGCCATTGTTGTGTCACCTCCGAGACGTGTGGAGCGAGTACGGCTCCTATCATTCTGGACAATGTCGGCCAGTAACGTCAATAGAATGGAGTGTTAAACAGCCATTGTTGTTAATGAGACCAGAGGCTCACACGGGAGCAAATTCGGCTCCTGTTAAATTTACTTGGACGTAGTGTTATGGAACCTAAAAGTGTACCATTATCAACACGCTGTCTACAAATTCAAGTTAAGTGTCTATCCGAAACCCATTATCTATCATTAGTGGCCATTAATGTCATTGGGTAGGGTTATCCGGTTAGATCACATGGAAGCCTCAAACTAAAGGTAATTAAGCCAGGTCTTCATGTTCCATGTACTGTTTTCTCTGATATACTTGTCATATATAGGTATCTGGCTTCACAGCTAGCGCACTTTTGACAGGTCAAGACGAGGATGCAAGATTTTGTGCACCAGTTACTGGGTGATATGGAAGCTACCTCAAAGAGGATAATTTGGTGTCTACACCCTAGTTATACCTGGTGGACTAACCTGCTGTACTATAAGATAAGGAACCTCTTCAATGTATGTAGCTATTACTGTAGTTTGATTGGCTGCATACATATAAATATAAACCCCCCTAATGTGTAGAGGATCGATTTGTGAGATTATAAGAATATTGCAGAAATACAGTCCACTTATCATTATACAAATTGCTATCGAAGTATATAAATTAACGTAAGTATAAATTCATATAAATTAAATAAATATAAATCTCACAGGTCGGTTCCCACATTATTTGGTCATCTTCGAACCGGATGACGGATTATTTGATCCTTTGAACCCACATTTGGTCATCTTAGTACCGGATGAACCAGTGAACCAAACCAGTGGATTCATTAAATATACTAGTGCAGTGTTATTTAAACAAAGCCAGTCAAGACAGCGGCGTTGCCTCGTGGGAGCTCAGGAGCCTCCCTCAGCCCAGATCAGCCTTAGTCAGCGGTTTCATGCACACCCACAGAAATTTGGTGGCGTGTTATTTCGTGAAATGACAGCGCTAATATAGAAACCAGCCAAACTAGTGACTGTGTCTTCGCGAGATTGTTCACGGATTTCGTGGTGTTACATTTCGCGAGAGATTATCTACGAATTTTGTGGACTTTATTTCGCGAGGTCACTAATAAGATTTAATACTTCTAGATAATATTAGAAGTTTCATAGAGGCTAATTAAGAGGCTATTATCAATAATTGTGTATATTATTTCTCCAAAATAGAGAATTATTTAATATATATTGCACTAGTGTTCACAATATAATATTTACTAATTGCCAACCCACAACAGGGTAGGATATTTACCAATGACTAGTTGAACTATTATTGCTCATCCTAGTCCCATTATTACCATAGTCAGTTGTACTATATTGAATAACCTAACACCATTAATGAATGGTGCAGACCCTATTTTGGGTGTAATTTTTATCAACTCGAGTTGAGTTGTATATATAATAATTACTTATGATCATTACACCTTTGAGTGATTAATTAGTGTCTCTACCATCCTAGGGTGATATAGAAGAGCTAACCTAAAGGTACTTCCAGTGACACTGGTTTATCACTCAAATCATTAGTGTGTATGATTGTATATATATAATGTGTATTAATTTTAAGTGCTAACCTCTAGTAGAGGTAGGATTATTGCCTAGTGAGTTCAGAATTTACCCTAGGCTACCATTAGTGTTTGTTCAGTATTATGAGCAGCCCAAGTACAAGTCCCACAAGGCTTCACCAACTAGCCAGTATGGATAATGCAGGGAGAATGAAAAGAACCCTTGCAGGTCTTAAAGGCCACTTAACAAGACAGATCAAGAAATGTGAAGATTTGTCACAACAATCTCAAGTTGATTATGCTGACCTGGAAAGCTATTATCAAGCAGCTGCAGGTAAATTTGAGCAAATCAAATGTCAAATAGCAACATATGTGGCTGAACTTGCCAACACCAATTTATCAGAAACAGAAATAGACGACATTATGGTTGATCTTGCGAATTATGAAGATCACACTCAGGCCACGTTACAGCCTTATGTCAAATTAATTGCCCAGAACAAGGCAACAGCAACAACAACAACAGTTGCATCTAATACGAGTCAAGCAGAAGCTCGACTCCCTCCAATTAATTTACCCACTTTCTCAGGAAAAGACGAGGAAGATTGGGATGAATTTTGGAACAAATTCGTTGACCTTGTAGACTCAAAACAATCTTTACCAAAGAGTAGTAAATTCTCTTATTTGCAAGGCCAATTATCAGGTGAGGCTAAAACAGTAGTATCCCATCTGAGATTAACTAATGACGGCTATGATCTGGCAGTAAAACTCCTCAAGGATAATTATGCTGACCCAGAAGTAAGAACATCACATTTAGTTCATGAGCTGTTGCATTTACCCCCACCGGAGGCTTCAGCTGATTCACTCCAAGTCTTCAAGCTGGAGGTAGAATCATTGATCAATGCCCTCAGCCTGACAGCAGATACAAACGGGGCTGAGTGGGTCTTGAAAATAATTGTCCAGGAGAAAATACCTAGGGACATATTGAGACAAATGAGTGCTCATTACAATAAAAGTATCTTATCCATGAATGAAATATCTGAAGGTTTAAAGTCAGTAGTTCATCAATTACGAACACATGACAAATTAAAACCACCAAGTAAACCCTCAGAAACCAATAATAGTAAACCACAGAGTACCAAAGGTACTCCAAATCAATCTAAACAATATAATTCAACACCAAAGTGGAACAGTGGCAGTGTGGGCGTATATGCAGTGGGACCCTCCAAGCCTATAGTTACTGTGTCACCCAAGAACATGACACCAAAGGGTACAGGAAGCTATGGAACATGTTTGTTCTGCAATGAGAAACATTCAATGTACCACTGCTCTAATTTTCCTGATAGTGACGCCCGTGTTGAGCGACACAAGGATTTGCAACATTGCACGAGGTGCCTCAGGAAACATAACATCAAGGACTGTGATACCCAATTACACACCTGTAATAGGTGTAACAAAGGTCAGCACCATGCAGCATTGTGCAGAGACACCAAAACAACGTCTCCAAACCCCAAGGTGGAAGATAGCATTCCCACCACAGTACAGTACTGCAAGGTGCAACAAACAAAGAGTGTCCAATCGGCAAAGTCTAAAGGTAATACGACTTTGCCTACTGCCCAAATTACCATCCTGAATAAGAGGGCCAAGGTCCATACCCGTGGGTTGTTTGACCAAGGATCCCAGAGAACATATATCACCAAAAAGTTGGCAGAAGAACTACAATTAAGGCCTGTAGCCCAGATGTCATTCAACATCTCAGGGTTTGTAACAGATGCAGGACCTCAAGTCTACCAGGTGGTACAACCATCAGTGCGTTTAGGCAGGTACGTCTGTCGAGTACAAGCCATTGTGGTGGACAAAATACCAGTAGACCTACAAGTTCAAGGTCTGAGAGCAACAGCCAAATTCCTGAGAAATAGAGGAATAAAATTGGCAGATAATATTAAGTCTGATCACCTCACTGACTTCGGTCTCCTTGTTGGGACAGACTATTGCCATCGATTCATCGGTAGCCCTACTAAATATCAGGGTATAACCATGTTAAACTCTGCAGGAGGTAAATTACTCTCAGGCCCAGTATCAAGCCTGAGGAGACCTATGCCTGCAGATAAACAATACCAGTAGAAACCTAAATTTGTCAGCTGATTATATTTCTCCAGTAGCATTATACTAAGGAGATTACAGCTGACTATACCAACAGAGGTTGATGTTAGTATCATCATTTAAAGCTGAAGATGAGTTCATGAGGCCTCAGTGGCAAATCAGTGAACAGTAGCCTAAAACAGCTACAAGTCACTGCGACCAATGTCACTGAACCCACTGCAGTCTCAGAACCATACTTTACTTTAATGATGAGCTATTCAATCTTCTGAATCAATTAACTAAATTAAACCCCAATAAATCTGATGACTGATTTGATACATTTATTATTTAATCAAGATGTATTCCATGGGCCTCAGTGTTTATATATCAGTGACCAGTTACCTGAAGAAACTTCAAGTTATATCTAATGTCACTGATCTCACTGCAGTCCCTGAATCATACTTGACTGTAGTACTTGATCACATTCAGTCTTCTGGGTTAAATAATATGTAATAAGGCTTGAATATTAGCCTTTCAAGAGTTGACAGGGAAATGAATTCGCATTAGACTTCTAACCCCTGCAACTCTAGTACGGGACATCCGTCCTGTACGAACAGACGCACAAATGTGTGCTTACTAACTACTAACATCAAATTAATGTAATAATTCGAAGGAGGAGTATCGGTGTTCGTCTGTTCTAAATAGGACTTCGACCCGTGAGCAGCCCCCTGGGGAATTATGTCGGAAAATCCGACACCATTTAATAATAATATCATACAGACAGATAAGAGCTGTGTTACCAACAAGTTACCCATAGAAAACGTAACTTGTAGTGGAATTACCGTCTAAAGAAAACGGGATATCATCACCACATACTATTATAATTCACCAGCTATTCTGCTGGGAATTATTCTTAAATACATTAGTCTTTGGACTTTACCATCATAAAACATCTTATATAAATTAACTTAATTATAAATATTAAAGTAGAGTAAATGTGACCCTTCTATCACGTTCTGAAATCTGGACAAAGTAGGCCAGGCGTCAGAGGGAGGAAGGGGGCAGCCATTGTTGTGTCACCTCCGAGACGTGTGGAGCGAGTACGGCTCCTATCATTCTGGACAATGTCGGCCAGTAACGTCAATAGAATGGAGTGTTAAACAGCCATTGTTGTTAATGAGACCAGAGGCTCACACGGGAGCAAATTCGGCTCCTGTTAAATTTACTTGGACGTAGTGTTATGGAACCTAAAAGTGTACCATTATCAACACGCTGTCTACAAATTCAAGTTAAGTGTCTATCCGAAACCCATTATCTATCATTAGTGGCCATTAATGTCATTGGGTAGGGTTATCCGGTTAGATCACATGGAAGCCTCAAACTAAAGGTAATTAAGCCAGGTCTTCATGTTCCATGTACTGTTTTCTCTGATATACTTGTCATATATAGGTATCTGGCTTCACAGCTAGCGCACTTTTGACAGGTCAAGACGAGGATGCAAGATTTTGTGCACCAGTTACTGGGTGATATGGAAGCTACCTCAAAGAGGATAATTTGGTGTCTACACCCTAGTTATACCTGGTGGACTAACCTGCTGTACTATAAGATAAGGAACCTCTTCAATGTATGTAGCTATTACTGTAGTTTGATTGGCTGCATACATATAAATATAAACCCCCCTAATGTGTAGAGGATCGATTTGTGAGATTATAAGAATATTGCAGAAATACAGTCCACTTATCATTATACAAATTGCTATCGAAGTATATAAATTAACGTAAGTATAAATTCATATAAATTAAATAAATATAAATCTCACAGGTCGGTTCCCACAACAAATACAAATTGTTGTATTCTTGTATCATACAGTTGTTGAGAGTGAAAGTTGTGTGGGATAGGACTTAAGGCCAATCTAAATCTCTGGAGGGTTATTAAGGCCACCACAAGTGCTTATACTGTCCACCTAGTAAGTATACTTTTTTTCTGGACATACTTCAGGACTGAAGTAAATTCTGAAGTATGTATACTATACACCGAGTACTGGGATATACTTCATGGTGTATGTATATCCCTTATGGCAACGTCTGGCAACGGCTCCGGCTGTGTTGGATAGGTTGCCACGTGGCGCCATTACTAATTTTTTTTTGTCTTAATAGCCAGTAAAGTCAGAGATACGTAATTTAAAAGATAGAGAAATGATAGATAATCAAAGGCATGGTGAAAGATAAACGGAGAAACAGACAAATAAAGAATGAAAAATACCCAGAATGTGCAAACGACGGACGCTGAAAGAGGAATAAGTGAATTACACTTATTAAAGAACTTATAAATAATAAACGCATCCGCGTTGATCATAAAATAACCATATAATAAATACATGTTAAAGGGACACAAATATAAATACAAATATTTTAACAATGGTGACATTTTTAATATTCTAAATAAAATTATCTGTTGAGGTGTGGCAATGAGTTATGACGTCAGCATCAAAGACAGCGTTGCCAAGGTGGGTTTGTTGTGTCCGCTGTTTAGTTACTGTATTGACTGTGACTTCTCCTCTCAAGTGTAAACACGCACACGGGCCTCGCGGCTGAGTGGACAGCGACCTAAGGGCCCGGGTTCGATTCCCGGCCGAGGCGGAAACAAATGGGCAGAGTTTCTTTCACCCTGATGCATCTATTCACCTAGTAGTAAATAGGTGCCTGGGAGTTGGATAGCTACTACGGACTGCTTCCTGGGGATGTGTGTGTGTGTGTGTGTGTGTGTGCGCGCTTGCGCGGGTTGAGCTTCGGCTCTTTGGTCTCGTCTCTCAACGATTAATCAATTGGTGGATAGGGTTCTGAGCCTATTTGGCTCTATCTTCATCCTATTGGGCTCTATCTTCAGCCTATTGGGCTCTATCTTCATCCTATTGGGCTCTATCTTCAGCCTATTGGGCTCTATCTTCAGCCTATCGGGCTCTATCTTCAGCCTATTGGGCTCTATCTTCAGCCTACTGGGCTCTATCTTCAGCCTATTGGGCTCTATCGTCAGCCTATTGGGCTCTATCTTCAGCCTATTGGGCTCTATCTTCAGCCTATTGGGCTCTATCTTCAGCCTACTGGGCTCTATCTTCAGCCTATCGGGCTCTATCTTCAGCCTATTGGGCTCTATCTTCAGCCTATTGGGCTCTATCTTCAGCCTATTGGGCTCTATCTTCAGCCTATTGGGCTCTATCTTCAGCCTATTGGGTGCTTGCTATTCTAAGCCTCTTTTGCTGTACGACCACCTATTAAACTCTTGCCTTAATGTGCTTGCAGGGTCGTTTAAAGGTTATTGCAAGACTCATTTTCATTGCTCTTGTATGATATTTGCATATTTTAACATTTTCTGTAGCGTTAGCATCAAGGAAGTCTATGCCCAACGTGTTTCGCTCACTGACAACTCTAACACGGAGAAAGTGTGTACACCATCTCCTTTACTGCTTGATGTAATTCGAGGTGGAATTGGCCTATTTTTGCAGCGTCGCAATAAAAGTGTTAATCGTTTGACCGTATCGTAGCAACCGGTGTCGATCAAAATCATTGTCGTCGGTACAACTTATAACTCTACATGTAATAAATTCGTTGTAAAGGGGACATTCTAATCATGCATTATCTAATCAAGCAATATCTAATCAAGCATTATCTAATCAAGCATTATCTAATCAAGCATTATCTAATCAAGCATTATCTAATCAATCAATATCTAATCAAACATTATCTAATCAAGCATTATCTAATCATGCATTATCTAATCAAGCATTATCTAATCAAGCATTATCTAATCAAGCATTATCTAATCAAGCATTATCCAATCAAGCATTATCTAATCAAGCAATGTCTAATCAAGCATTATCTAATCAAGCAATGTCTAATCAAGGAATATCTAATCAAGCATTATCTAATCAAGCATTAGATAGCAAAAAAGATTATATATATTCCTCAATCTTCCGGGACATGAAGCCTGTTAACATATCGACATACACCTAACAAACGACTATCCATTCTGCAGGACGCAAACCACAACAATTCTCTTACGCCAAGCTTCTAACAGGAATCAATTTGCTGCTAGGTGAACAGAGGTATCAGGCGTTGGAAAACGTATCCAAAAGTCACCCCCTTCCCCCCTCCTCCGGGAATCGAAACAGTGCCCAACTGGTTTGGAGCCTACTGTGTTAACCCCTGAACATTGACGTGAGTCGAAACATGAGTTAAAACATGAGTGAAAGGACGGAATCTATCAAGAGAAAGCGGCAAGCCATTAGAAGGGATCAGGATAAGGATTTGGGATGGGACGGGGGGAAAGGAATGGTACCCAACCACTTGGACGGTCGGGGATTGAACGCCGACCTGCATGAAGCGAGACCGTCGCTATAACGTCAAGCCCAAGTGATTGGTAAGAGTTCCGTTGACAGGTGTTGGTAGTTGTGGTGTAGTAGAGGTGTAGGGGGTCGTGGCGTATATTATAAAGTGTATATGCTACTACTATCAGGCCTATATCTTCCACGTGCGTGTTTCTCACTCTGAGTGCGTGTTCCTCACTCTGAGAGCGTGTTCCTCACTCTGAGTGCGTGTTCCTCACTCTGAGTGCGTGTTCCTCACTCTGAGTGCGTGTTCCTCACTCTGAGTGCGTGTTCCTCACTCTGAGAGCGTGTTCCTCACTCTGAGAGCGTGTTCCTCACTCTGAGTGCGTGTTCCTCACTCTGAGTGCGTGTTCCTCACTCTGAGTGCGTGTTCCTCACTCTGAGAGCGTGTTCCTCACTCTGAGTGCGTGTTCCTCACTCTGAGTGCGTGTTGACCAAGAGGAACAGTGAGGAGTAAGTGACCAGGCCTCCAGCACCAGTAATGATAAAGTGTTTTAGGTAAGTTTCTCTTACTCGTGGATTAGTAATTATTACTAATGTAATACAATCATAAGAACAACTCTGTCATCATAACATGCTCTCTACGGGCCGTAATCCCTATTGGATTAATTCGTTATGCTATGAAATTCGTTACGAATCCCCCATTGAATACTTGGCCTATGTTGGGAGTATTGACCCTGAGCCCGCAGAAATTCTCGAGGTATCGACAATCGACTTGAGAATGGTCCAGGACGGACCGAAACGTCGTCGTCTCTTCACTTTCTAGTGTGTGGTCTGGTCAACATTTTTCAGCCACGTTAGTGTGACTCTTCATCTGCTCACGAGGTATGTCTCTGAAAACTGTGAGCTGAACAAGACGTCTCCTCGAAGAAGCAGAAGACTTTCAAGTCAACTTTATCTCGGTAGTTCCTCAGAAGACTTCCAGGAATAAACAAGTAGTTCTCGTTGCTATTCCTCCAGCTTGGTGTCCCCCCTGCTGCCCTCCTCCTTCGCTTTGGCTACGCAAATGGCTACAACTCCTTTAACTTGGTGAATGTAGAGACTCTCGCTTGAATTGCAAAATACTACTCCCTAAACTTTCCTGCTAAAGTTACTTCCCTTGACCTCTTCCCCCCCCCCCCCCCCCCCGTTACATTTTGTAAACAGGAATCGGAGGATCGGCCATATTTATCCCATAAATTGTTGGGTGTTTTGTAAGATTTTCAACTCAAAGTAGTTGATATTAGTAGCTTCTAAGCCAAAAGTTAATCACTGTTTATTTCAATGTTTTATTATTTCATTATATCAAGGTTTGAATATTATAAAGAATGACAAATGATTTATATATATATATATATATATATATATATATATATATATATATATATATATATATATATATATATATATATGACAATGTCAGACCACGGAGGAAAATGAAACAGGAATTTCCTTAAGTACTTTCGTATATTAAATACATCTTCAGAAGGAAACATGATTCCTTCTGAAGATGTATTTAATATACGAAAGTACTTAAGGAAATTCCTGTTTCATTTTCCTCCGTGGTCTGACATTGTCACATTCTTAATCACGTGTTTATTTTCGTGATATACACACACACACACACACACATATATATATATATATATATATATATATATATATATATATATATATATATATATATATATATATATATATATATATATATATGAATTTCTGGCTTCATGGGATTAATAACTGCCGTCCCAGACTGGAGAACAATATTGCCTTCGTATATTATAAAACAACTGTGTGTATTTGATGTTTTTTATGGGATATGAAGAGCCAGAATATTCAGGTCTAATATAGGTTACTGTGAAATATTGCCGGAGGATATTATATTGTGTATTAGTTCGCCTCCCTGTAATTGGACTGGTGTATAGATACATTTATACACTAATAGTTTATTTTGGCGATAAAGTTCATTTTGTCGTTAATGCGACCATTAATACATTTACTAGCATTACCTGGGCACACTCATATGTATACAATACATATGCACATATACACACACACGTTCATTCGAGTTAGGGGGCCTCGCGGCTGAGTGGACAGTGATTGGGGGTCGTAGTTCTAATGGCTCGGGTTCGATTCGATTATTACGTTTTCTGACGTCTGGAAACTTTTGTTGTTATGTCATTCTCAAACTGCTACTCTGCTTCTACCCCGACAGTACCCACATAGAGTGAGTTGGGAGTCACAGCATTAGACAATCAACAGCTTTTTTGAAGGTATCCAGGAGCTGGCAATCGACCCAGCAAAAACAGTTAGATAAGTACACAGTCCCGTGAGTTAATGAGAAGACTCCGGACCACAAAAGATCGCCGGAGACTGCGAGAGAATCGTGACCAAAAATTTGACTCGACAAAGTCTGGTGTCGTACCTGATTCCTTGGGGGTCAAGTCCGATGTGTCGGGGAGTTTACCTCCATGTGTGTGTGTGTGTGTGTGTGTGTGTGTGTGTGTGTGTGTGTGTGTGTGTCGGTTACAAACCGACCAGCAGGAATAATAACTAAGTCCTGAACAAATTTCATAACTTGAGTCAACTCTCTGTGTATATACATGAGAATTAGGTTATATCCCCCCGGTGTATACATACCTTGAATATTTCGTTTGATTCAGTGTTGGGTTAAGATCTATCAGCCTCGTGTGTTACCGACTCAAACTTAACCGACACAAGCTTATACTCACTAACCAGCAACAGCTACTTTAGTGCTGAGTAAAGCTTAGGGTCAATATACGCTTATGTATTCACTGAGAAATTGGGTATACTTCCTTTCTGTGTATTTAAAACTGCTATTTACCAGGTATACCTCTCTCTCTCTCTCTCTATATATATATATATATATATATATATATATATATATATATATATATATATATCACTGCTATACACATAGTATACCTCTCTGAGTATACTCCGTTCTCTCACCACTAATATATTAAGAACTTGTGGGAAAAGAACACTATATAATCTAACAAATATATTATTATATAAAAATACAACACATAAAAATTGGCAAATAGGGAAAACATATAAATAATTACCTAAAAAATATATTTAAAATAGATATAATCCTAGGGATTATAAGAATTATTTGAATCGGATCAATATTTAAGAATGATTTAGGAGTGGTAGTTAAGGGCCTTGAATGGTAGTTGTGGTGTGGTTCAGCTTCCCCTGAACAATTTGCCTGTATCGGAAGGCGTCGTAAACAAGGCTGTTAATTCCTAGAAATTCCCAAGGATTCCCCTGACAGCCGTAAATGTCTTCAAGATGTTTGTGGTTTTCAATTACCTTAGCCAATTCCCTTGAGCAGAGTCTTGTGATTACCCTGGTTACTGCAGTACTGCTCTTGTCTGTCTGTCTGTCTGTCTGTCTGTCTGTCTGTCTGTCTGTCTGTCTGTCTGTCTGTCTGTCTGTCTGTCTGTCTGTCTCTCTCTCTCTCTCTCTCTCTCTCTCTCTCTCTCTCTCTCTCTCTCTCTCTCTCTCTCTCTCTCTCTCTCTCTCTCTCTCTCTCTCTCCCTTAACCCAATTTATCTGCCTCTCCCTCGTTCTCTCCTTTATCTCCTCGTTCCTCACGTCTTCCGTTCCACAACTCACATCTGCATCCTATAAAATATTAATGCCTCCCTCGGGGCAAGAGAGAGATACACGCATATTGCAAACTGACTTGAGATTTATCTTGCTCTCGCCAACACTATTAAATTCCGTGGCCATCGTTAGTGCTTTACATATGCCCTTTTTTCATGTAGTGATCTTCCTCTACATAAAGACTTGTCAAAAGGCTTCAAATCCTTCTTAGTTTCTCGTGGTATAATTTTTGAAGGTGTCTTTGGGACGGTTTCAAGTAACAAGAGGAAGTAGAGTGTGATTTACTAGGTACAGAAGCTGTGTGTCAGTAGCGTTCTTGTTGTTGTTCAGAGTATTCGTGAAATTCGTGAGGTGGTATACCTGTGCAGGCGATAAGTCACAATAACGTGGCTATAAGTATGTTGACCAGACCACACACACTAGAAGGTGAAGGGACGACGACGTTTCGGTCCGTCCTGGACCATTCTCAAGTCGATTGTGTGTGTCAGCAGCGGTCTTGTCTATGCTCAAAGTATTCGTGAAATTCGTGAGGCGGTATGCCTGTTTCCTGGTGACTGGCTGCTACCAGTAGCGGCCAAATTTCGGAGGTTTTTAAAATCGTGTAGCGACACTGTGACTATGTTATTGGGTTTTGTAATGAGCCGCCACCACCAACCCACACTTCATTAATACAACCGTGACGAGGAAGAAGAATGCCTTATTTCCTCTTATAAAAAACGTCACTTTTCGCTCGTATGCATCACACAAGGCCCCAAAATCGTCGTAGTAGAAAATTTAATCGACTGGCCAAAGTGACGTACTGTCCCGTTTTCTATTTTGGGTCCTCTGGTAGGTTAGGATAGGGCACTTTAAATTGACGTTTTTCTTGACGTTGGGAAACGTTAGGAGAACAAGCTGGCTGCCTGGCTGGAGGATAGATAGTGAAGAGATAATAAAGAGCTGACACCGGTGTTGACAGCCAATCCCTTATTGACTTTATTTGCACCGTGACCCGCACTGATGGACGTCAGTTGACGTATGGCGCAGTCTAAGGGATATAATGATCCCGGTAGTCAAGTTGCTCGAGACTCTGCCAACGACTCACTAAGGTGGAGAGCGGCCTAAATGCCTCTGACGGCTGATAGCTATAAACTTTATTAGAAAATCGTTAAACTATTTTTGGTTTATACCGAGCTAAATTATCCCTGGGAAAGTTCAGGCACTGAAGATATTGAGCGGTGAGAGGCAGTGATTATGAATGGTAAGAGAGTCAAAGAAAATGTGAGTGAAAATAATGAAATCTGAAAGAGAGAGAGAGAGATAGAGAGAGAGAGAGGAAGAGGAGAGAGAGACACAGAGAGGGAGAGGAGAGAGAGACACACACATAGAGAGGAAGAGGAGAAAGAGAAAGGGGGGAATTAGATTTAAGACAGCAAAAGCTGAAAATTAGTGAATATAGCGTTAGTTTAAAAAAACATAAAACATATATCACCTTTCATTATTCATTCCTTCTATTAATATTATAAACATATATAGAATACCAATAACAAATTTATAGTCTCCCACTTATTACAACACACCCGGGTTTTCTTTGGTAATAACAAAATCATATAAAATATATATATATATATATATATATATATATATATATATATATATATATATATATATATATATATATATATATATATATATATATATATATATATATTCGGCCTGTTTTATTCCAGAGGCAGAAATGGCGTATGCAATATATGCAAGTGAAGTGAGCGCCAAATCGAAGTTTCCTCTTTCAAATACACTCGCCAAAAAAATACATCAAAGAACCAATTTTTCGCTCCAATAGTAAACCTGTCCGACAATTTGATACCACTGGAAACTCACGCTGCCTAGGGTAAGAACTCAAAGGCAAAACATATCGGGAATTGTCGGCCAAAAGAAACTACAAGTTTTAATGGTAGAAAATAAGAAGAGGTTGAGCCTCTAAGAGTATGTTGAGGGGGTGTTTATGTGAAATAATGTTTGGGGGTGGTTGTCTGAATGTGTATGACTGACTGATCTGTATGTTTCTCTCTCTGTCTCTCTGTCTCTCTCTCTGTCTCTCTCTCTCTCTCTCTCTCTCTCTCTCTCTCTCTCTCTCTCTCTCTCTCTCTCTCTCTCTCTCTCTCTCTCTCTCTCTCTCTCTCTCTCTCTCCGCAGCATCTCATCTCAATTTGCTTAATTTGATCTCCCTTTAAGAGCCGGAGTAGCATAGCCCGAGATTGTTGGACATTTACGAAGCGATTCTCCCGCGTGAACCTGGAGCATTAGAAAAATATCCTAAGGCCATCACTCGAGGATAAAATAAACGGATCCCAAGTAGACCTTTGGAGGTGATCCTCCAGATATTTTGACACACTCGCTGTTTTCATCCAAAGGCTGACGGCGTTTGCTGACAGCGGGCCATAAGATTAGCGAGACTGACGTTGGTCTGGGCTGACGTTTGTTTATTGGTGACGATGAACTTAAGGAACTTGAGAGGATGGATTACAGTGTATGATATTTATCCACCTACAGACAAAGCCACCTACAGACAAAGCCACCTGCAGACAAAGCCACCTGCAGACAAAGCCACCTACAGACAAAGCCACCTACAGACAAAGCCACCTACAGACAAAGCCACCTACAGACAAAGCCACCTGCAGACAAAGCCACCTACAGACAAAGCCACCTGCAGACAAAGCCACCTACAGACAAAGCCACCTACAGACAAAGCCACCTACAGACAAAGCCACCTGCAGACAAAGCCACCTACAGACAAAGCCACCTACAAAGCCACCTACAGACAAAGCCACCTGCAGACAAAGCCACCTACAGACAAAGCCACCTACAGACAAAGCCACCTGCAGACAAAGCCACCTACAGACAAAGCCACCTGCAGACAAAGCCACCTGCAGACAAAGCCACCTACAGACAAAGCCACCTGCAGACAAAGCCACCTACAGACAAAGCCACCTACAGACAAAGCCACCTACAGACAAAGCCACCTGCAGATACGTATAAAGTGGTTGTCAAAGTGAGCACACAAAGAAGGGAACACATTTAGAAACTACTGCAGTTAACCACTGATAATTAAACAAGATTGTTACGCAATTCAGGCCAAAAATCTTCGCACTAGAAAATGCTCGTGAAATTGACAAACCGTCTCGTTTTCTGTTTTGGGTCCTCTGGTAGGTTAAGATAAGAGCACTTTAGTACGACAGTTTCTTCACGTTGGGAAACCTTAGGAGGAACGGACTGCCAAAGATTAAAGTGTCGATTCAGTCGACTAAAGCGCGTCTGGGTTCCTCTGGGACGTAGGTTCGAACCCTTATCACGGCCCTTTGTGGATTTGCTCATCCTTGCCTATCTTGGCTGCGGCGGAGTGATGCCAGGCTTCCCGCCCGCGGTGGGGATCACACACGCAGTGGCGATGCTCACTTCATTCTCCTTCACAGTCATTTTCGGCGCTCTGAGAGCCCCCAGCTGCCGCCCCAAGGATCTTACACAATAACAAAAACCCGATGACTTTACAGCAAGTTTTCCCTGGGGATGTTTTTTGGTGGGGGTGATAGCCGTAGTAATAGCAGCCCTCAGACCCAACACACCTGGGCCTCAGGGCCTATCCCACAACAACAGCATTAAACAGGATGAACAACCCAGCGGGGTTTTCTTCCTATTGGGGAGTGTTGTACATGCTGCTATGGCGGTGTGTCCACTCACAGGATGAGTGGCGCTGCCCAATACTGTCACTATGGCGGTATGTCCACTCACAGGATGAGTGGCGCTGCCCAATACTGTCACTATGGCGGTATGTCCACTCACAAGATGAGTGGCGCTGCCCAATACTGTCACTATGGCGGTATGTCCACTCACAGGATGAGTGGCGCTGCCCAATACTGTCACTATGGCGGTATGTCCACTCACAAGATGAGTGGCGCTGCCCAATACTGTCACTATGGCGGTATGTCCACTCACAGGATGAGTGGCGCTGCCCAATACTGTCACTATGGCGGTATGTCCACTCACAGGATGAGTGGCGCTGCCCAATACTGTCACTATGGCGGTATGTCCACTCACAAGATGAGTGGCGCTGCCCAATACTGTCACTATGGCGGTATGTCCACTCACAAGATGAGTGGCGCTGCCCAATACTGTCACTATGGCGGTGTGTCCACTCACAGGATGAGTGGAGCTGCCCAATACTGTCACTATGGCGGTATGTCCACTCACAGGATGAGTGGCGCTGCCCAATACTGTCACTATGGCGGTATGTCCACTCACAAGATGAGTGGCGCTGCCCAATACTGTCACTATGGCGGTATGTCCACTCATAAGATGAGTGGCGCTGCCCAATACTGTCACTATGGCGGTGTGTCCACTCACAAGATGAGTGGCGCTGCCCAATACTGTCACTATGGCGGTATGTCCACTCACAGGATGAGTGGCGCTGCCCAATACTGTCACTATGGCGGTGTGTCCACTCACAAGATGAGTGGCGCTGCCCAATACTGTCACTATGGCGGTGTGTCCACTCACAAGATGAGTGGCGCTGCCCAATACTGTCACTATGGCGGTATGTCCACTCACAGGATGAGTGGCGCTGCCCAATACTGTCACTATGGCGGTGTGTCCACTCACAAGATGAGTGGCGCTGCCCAATACTGTCACTATGGCGGTATGTCCACTCACAGGATGAGTGGCGCTGCCCAATACTGTCACTATGGCGGTGTGTCCACTCACAAGATGAGTGGCGCTGCCCAATACTGTCACTATGGCGGTGTGTCCACTCACAAGATGAGTGGCGCTGCCCAATACTGTCACTATGGCGGTGTGTCCACTCACAAGATGAGTGGAGCTGCCCAATACTGTCACTATGGCGGTGTGTCCACTCACAAGATGAGTGGCGCTGCCCAATACTGTCACTATGGCGGTGTGTCCACTCACAAGATGAGTGGCGCTGCCCAATACTGTCACTATGGCGGTGTGTCCACTCACAAGATGAGTGGCGCTGCCCAATACTGTCACTATGGCGGTATGTCCACTCACAGGATGAGTGGCGCTGCCCAATACTGTCACTATGGCGGTGTGTCCACTCACAAGATGAGTGGCGCTGCCCAATACTGTCACTATGGCGGTGTGTCCACTCACAAGATGAGTGGCGCTGCCCAATACTGTCACTATGGCGGTGTGTCCACTCACAAGATGAGTGGCGCTGCCCAATACTGTCACTATGGCGGTGTGTCCACTCACAAGATGAGTGGCGCTGCCCAATACTGTCACTATGGCGGTGTGTCCACTCACAAGATGAGTGACGCTGCCCAATACTGTCACTATGGCGGTGTGTTCACTCACAAGATGAGTGGCGCTGCCCAATACTGTCACTATGGCGGTGTGTTCACTCACAGGATGAGTGGCGCTGCCCAATACTGTCACTATGGCGGTGTGTTCACTCACAAGATGAGTGGCGCTGCCCAATACTGTCACTATGGCGGTGTGTCCACTCACAGGATGAGTGGCGCTGCCCAATACTGTCACTATGGCGGTGTGTTCACTCACAAGATGAGTGGCGCTGCCCAATACTGTCACTATGGCGGTGTGTTCACTCACAGGATGAGTGGCGCTGCCCAATACTGTCACTATGGCGGTGTATTCACTCACAAGATGAGTGGCGCTGCCCAATACTGTCACTATGGCGGTGTGTTCACTCACAGGATGAGTGGCGCTGCCCAATACTGTCACTATGGCGGTGTGTCCACTCACAAGATGAGTGGCGCTGCCCAATACTGTCACTATGGCGGTGTGTCCACTCACAAGATGAGTGACGCTGCCCAATACTGTCACTATGGCGGTGTGTCCACTCACAAGATGAGTGGCGCTGCCCAATACTGTCACTATGGCGGTGTGTCCACTCACAAGATGAGTGGCGCTGCCCAATACTGTCACTATGGCGGTGTGTCCACTCACAAGATGAGTGGCGCTGCCCAATACTGTCACTATGGCGGTGTGTCCACTCACAAGATGAGTGGAGCTGCCCAATACTGTCACTATGGCGGTATGTCCACTCACAAGATGAGTGACGCTGCCCAATACTGTCACTATGGCGGTATGTCCACTCACAAGATGAGTGGCGCTGCCCAATACTGTCACTATGGCGGTGTGTCCACTCACAAGATGAGTGGCGCTGCCCAATACTGTCACTATGGCGGTGTGTCCACTCACAAGATGAGTGGAGCTGCCCAATACTGTCACTATGGCGGTGTGTCCACTCACAAGATGAGTGGCGCTGCCCAATACTGTCACTATGGCGGTGTGTCCACTCACAAGATGAGTGGCGCTGCCCAATACTGTCACTATGGCGGTGTGTCCACTCACAAGATGAGTGGCGCTGCCCAATACTGTCACTATGGCGGTATGTCCACTCACAGGATGAGTGGCGCTGCCCAATACTGTCACTATGGCGGTGTGTTCACTCACAAGATGAGTGGCGCTGCCCAATACTGTCACTATGGCGGTGTGTCCACTCACAGGATGAGTGGCGCTGCCCAATACTGTCACTATGGCGGTGTGTTCACTCACAAGATGAGTGGCGCTGCCCAATACTGTCACTATGGCGGTGTGTTCACTCACAGGATGAGTGGCGCTGCCCAATACTGTCACTATGGCGGTGTGTTCACTCACAAGATGAGTGGCGCTGCCCAATACTGTCACTATGGCGGTGTGTTCACTCACAGGATGAGTGGCGCTGCCCAATACTGTCACTATGGCGGTGTGTCCACTCACAAGATGAGTGGCGCTGCCCAATACTGTCACTATGGCGGTGTGTCCACTCACAAGATGAGTGACGCTGCCCAATACTGTCACTATGGCGGTGTGTCCACTCACAAGATGAGTGGCGCTGCCCAATACTGTCACTATGGCGGTGTGTCCACTCACAAGATGAGTGGCGCTGCCCAATACTGTCACTATGGCGGTGTGTCCACTCACAAGATGAGTGGCGCTGCCCAATACTGTCACTATGGCGGTGTGTCCACTCACAAGATGAGTGGAGCTGCCCAATACTGTCACTATGGCGGTATGTCCACTCACAAGATGAGTGACGCTGCCCAATACTGTCACTATGGCGGTATGTCCACTCACAAGATGAGTGGCGCTGCCCAATACTGTCACTATGGCGGTGTGTCCACTCACAAGATGAGTGGCGCTGCCCAATACTGTCACTATGGCGGTGTGTCCACTCACAAGATGAGTGGAGCTGCCCAATACTGTCACTATGGCGGTGTGTCCACTCACAAGATGAGTGGCGCTGCCCAATACTGTCACTATGGCGGTGTGTCCACTCACAAGATGAGTGGCGCTGCCCAATACTGTCACTATGGCGGTGTGTCCACTCACAAGATGAGTGGCGCTGCCCAATACTGTCACTATGGCGGTATGTCCACTCACAGGATGAGTGGCGCTGCCCAATACTGTCACTATGGCGGTATGTCCACTCACAGGATGAGTGGCGCTGCCCAATACTGTCACTATGGCGGTGTGTCCACTCACAGGATGAGTGGCGCTGCCCAATACTGTCACTATGGCGGTGTGTCCACTCACAGGATGAGTGGCGCTGCCCAATACTGTCACTATGGCGGTGTGTCCACTCACAGGATGAGTGGCGCTGCCCAATACTGTCACTATGGCGGTATGTCCACTCACAAGATGAGTGGCGCTGCCCAATACTGTCACTATGGCGGTGTGTCCACTCACAGGATGAGTGGCGCTGCCCAATACTGTCACTATGGCGGTATGTCCACTCACAAGATGAGTGGCGCTGCCCAATACTGTCACTATGGCGGTGTGTCCACTCACGGGATGAGTGGCGCTGCCCAATACTGTCACTATGGCGGTGTGTCCACTCACAAGATGAGTGGCGCTGCCCAATACTGTCACTATGGCGGTGTGTCCACTCACAAGATGAGTGGCGCTGCCCAATACTGTCACTATGGCGGTGTGTCCACTCACAGGATGAGTGGCGCTGCCCAATACTGTCACTATGGCGGTGTGTCCACTCACAAGATGAGTGGCGCTGCCCAATACTGTCACTATGGCGGTGTGTCCACTCACAGGATGAGTGGCGCTGCCCAATACTGTCACTATGGCGGTGTGTCCACTCACAAGATGAGTGGCGCTGCCCAATACTGTCACTATGGCGGTGTGTCCACTCACAGGATGAGTGGCGCTGCCCAATACTGTCACTATGGCGGTGTGTCCACTCACAGGATGAGTGGCGCTGCCCAATACTGTCACTATGGCGGTGTGTCCACTCACAAGATGAGTGGCGCTACCCAATAAACTCGCCCCTCGGGGCAAAATTTACAAAATTTAACAGCAATAAAATCATAGTCCTCCACTACCTTCCACCATTGGTATTACGAGGAATAGTATTGCTTATCACAATTATATAATGACAATAATTATGATAACTCTAGATATAATGTAAGATTTATTAGAAATTAATCTTCTAATTGTTAAAGACCTCTGGGCTAACGGTCTTTAGCTAGGTCGTTAACGGTCTTTGGACCGTTCAACCTCTGGAGTGCTATAAACAAAACATGCAGTGCAGTTCATCTCTATTATTTTCTTGTCTTTTATTATTCCTTATCATTATCACCACCACCACCCCTTCCCATATCTACATTTTCCTCCCCTCTTCATCACCCCTTTCCCCCCCATCACCCCCTCCCTTCTCCCCATCTCCCCCACGGCACTTACTAGAAATAGAGGGAATGGGCCCTCGGAATAAATGATTTAATTGGCAGATTTGCTGCAACCGTTCTATCATTAATCCCAAGTAATACCCTTCATTATCTTAACGGCATTTTGGATAATTGGCTCAGAATAATAATAATAATAATAATAATAATAATAATATGGAAACTTTCCTTATTAGGACCACTACATAGCTTAGTTGATGGAGCTTCTGTCTCACACACGTACGGGTCAACGGTTCGAGCCGAAACGAGGAAAAAAAGAGATGAGATGAAAAACAAAAGAAGACAATGCTAGACAGCAGAAGAAAATGAGTTGATCAATATATTCCCAACTGATCTTTAATTGGAATATATATCCGACGGTCAGTTCAACACGCTTGTTATTAGGAGCTAAGTGTAAATTTAGTAGTTTATTGAAGTTAAAACCTATAGGTTATTGTGGAGAGGAGGAGGGGCTACAGGAAGAGGAGGCGGAAGAGCTGGAGGAACAGGAGGAGTAGAAGGAGAAGGAACAGAAGATGGAGAAGGAATAGGAGCAGCAGGAAAAGGAGGAGGGTGAAAAAAGGGCACTGAAAGAAAGGAAAGCTGATATAGATTAACCACTTCTGCCTTAACCCTCCCCTTCCCCCTACCTTCCTTTACTCTTTTGTTCTTCTCCTCCACCCCTTCCCTATCTTCCCTTACCCTGCCCTCCCTTCTACTTCCCCTCAAGTGATCACTGTTTAGCCGTTAGTTCGCGGTCAACAAGGACTGAGGGGGAGGTGGTAATTGGATGATTAGACGAAAAGGGAAAGAGGGGCATATATCTGAGGGGAGAGTGGGCCCTTACCAGTGGCCATGTTGTCTTCCACGTCCCCTCGTCCTCTGGTGAGTGTGTCCCCTCACTCTGGCGCCTTTCTAGCCAATTTAGACTCCAACTTAGATATCTGAATTATTCCAGGTGTCCCCTTAGTCTTGCTCACTTGTCACTGGGTGATCTCTAAGTTGTCTCCCCCTACTGTGTGACCCCCTCAATCGCCTCCCCCTACTGTGTGACCCCCCTCAATCGCCTCCCCCTACTGTGTGACCCCCTCAATCGCCTCCCCCTACTGTGTCACCCCCTCAATCGCCTCCCCCTACTGTGTCACCCACAGTTCTCTCATTTACTCTGGGCTTCACAGAATGGTCTTTTACACTATGTGTTTTTCTTCACTTGCATAAACATTTCTATTTTCTCTTTGTCTCCTCACTCAAGTTAAGCCCTCACTCTGGGCGTCGCCTTAGTTCCCTCACTAACACCTGAGAGCATCCTGTTAAGCCCTTCACCAACAACTGAGGGTATACCTTAAGTTCTTCACTAACACCTGCAGACGTCTCCTCAGACACCCTCACCAACACCTGAAAGTGTTCCATGAGACACCCTTGGTAGGGTGTCCCCTGAATGTAAGGGGAGGACCTTGGAGGTGAGACGGGGTCAGTGACAGACGTGAGAGAGAAGAGGAGAGAGAGAGATGGAATGGACGAGATAGGAGAAGAGATAAGAGCAAGTCGGAAGCGAACGAATGGACGAGTCAGGAAAGTGGTTGCAAGAAATGTCTGGGGGGTGCATGATTGCCTTCGCTGGCACACTTGTGCAAAGTAGTCACACTGGTTTAAAGATTTCTGCTAATTATCTTAGCTTCGCTGTCATCCCTGACCGCTGCTGCGAGCCCACACATGCACAAGGTCCCATGCTGAGTACATCAGCTGTAAGAGCTGTCAGTTCGATCCATGCCTCGAGGGACTGACTGGCAGGAGCCCCAGGCAGCGGGAGAGAGGGCTAATCACCCAGTTCTCCACAGCGGTGGTTCCTCGGCATCCACCGCACCTGAGCAGATAATGATGCTGATTATGTAGTAGGACAGACAAGACCACCGACGCTGGTAATTATAACTTTGTTGGAGGTGCATAGAGCTCGGGCCTGGAGATGGGTCGAGGGAGAGATGCATAGATCCTCAGAGCCACAGACGTAGACACAGTTCGACTGTGATTGCTTGCTATGACCGTCACTTATACCTTATATTTGTCATAAGATTTTTGTGAGAATTTTCACGCAAGTCGTAAGAATGGGTCTCGTAAATTCTCTAATTAAGTGTAGTAAAGTATGAGGATATTCTTAATGCTTATTTCAACCTGTCAAGAGGGAGAAGAGATGCTCAAGGGAATGGATTGAGAACGACCACATAATTAGTGCTATTACTCTCTATCCTTGGTTAGGTTGGGTAAAGGTTACTTTAGATTAAGGTTTGGTTAGGTTAGATTTCATTACCTTTGCTTATGTTAATACGGTGTATTATTGACGATAATGTGAAATATGGAATTCGAAAACTATTTTAGTATATCCGAGAATTCGAAGTATCAGAGAAAGACATCAGAGTGGTGTCATTTATCATGCATGTGGTGCAGTGAGTGGTGGTGTTAATGCCCTCCTTCCTGCAGATGATGTGAGAGGCCTACTCAGAGTGTTAGCAGTGTGTCCAGCACAGCATATGCTGCAGAGAATACAGTCTCCAGAATTACATTTATATTCCTATGCTACATTAGCCCACTTCTGTTTGTCAGAAGAGGTAGAAATGTTTTTATAATAAGGGGGGCTGTGTGATGGTTGTTATTGTAAATTATAGGACGAATCCAGGTGGTTTACCTGAAGTGTTTTCAATAGTAGGAAGGAGGCATTATATAACACTTTATAACACACCTCGAGCACGGGTTCAGGAATGGTAAACCTTGCCTCGCAGATTTAATAACAAATTATGAACAGGTAGAAGCAAAATAGAGAAGGGGGTAGCCAGACTGAATATTTGTTTAACTGTTAAAAACCCTTTCACATAGAAGGCACGCCAGTGAATATGGGCGTACATAAGCAACAGTAGACAGTGAATTAATGTGAAGGATGAGTTATCAGAGGGAGGAGATATCACTATGTTCCTTAAAGATATCACTTTAAGTTCCTTAAGATCAGTTCTCGGACCTATCCTATTTCTTCCAGAGGTTATAGAATCATCATATTTGCCAGTGAAGCAAAAAATATCAGGAGGATTAAGACAGAGAAAGACAGCAAGAGGATATCACCAGCGGCATAAGCAAGGCTGGATAACATCAGAACTGTCTTTAGAAACTTCTATAAGGAATCATTCAGAAACTTGTATATCACATATGTCAGATCAATCCTGGAGTATGTGGATCCAGCATGGAGTCCACACCTAATCAACCACAACTTGAAGTAGAAGATGGATCAAAGGTATACCACTCTACTAGTTCCAGAACTACGAGGTAGGAGATACGATGAAAGGCTAAGTGAATTAAACCTCATGTCGCTGGAAGACAGAAGAGTTATGAGAGGCGATAACCACAGAGGAACTGATATGGTACATGGAAACTGCGTACCCAAATGAGCCACAGAAACATAAGAAATTATTTTTTTCAGTGTCAGAGTAGTTAACAAAAGGAATGCATTACTTAGCGATGTGGTGGAGGCTGACTCCTTACACGGTTTCAAATGTAGATATGATAGAGCTCAGTAGGCTCAGGAACCTGTACACCAGTTGATTGACAGCTGAGAGGCGGGAGCAAAAGCTCAACCCAGCAAGCACAACTTGGTGAGTACAACTAGGTGAGTACACAGGCGCACGCATGCACAAATGTATGCAAACAGCGGCAATAATAGTCATATACATCCAACACAAGCACGGGCCCGACGTGTTTGCTTCCCATTATAACCTGCTTATAATACCTTAAAGAATAATATTAAAAGGTTTTGTGAACATTTTCAGCTGACATTTTATGACCTCAGACTTCCTCTGTGTCAATACCTCGTTAGTAGGTTGTGTGATGGTGGTGGTGTTGTGGTGGTGTGGTAGTGGTGTGGTGGTGGTGTGGTGTTGTGGTGGTGTGGTGGTGGTGTGGTGGTGGTGGTGTGGTGGTGGTGGTGGTGTGGTGGTGGTAGTGGTATTATTGGTAGTCGTGGTAGTGGTAGAGTTGATGGTGGTGGTGTTGGTGTTGGTGGTAGTGGAAGTAGTTGTGGTGGTGGTGGTGATTGTGAATTGGTTGGTTGTGTTAGGTAGGAACTGGTATAATGTGTTTATGTTTCTCTTGGTTTCTTTGTCTCTCTCTCTCTCTCTCTCTCTCTCTCTCTCTCTCTCTCTCTCTCTCTCTCTCTCTCTCTCTGTCTCTCTCTCTCTCTCTCTCTCTCTCTCTCTCTCTCTCTCTCTCTCTCTCTCTCTCTCTCTCTCTCTCTCTCTCTCTCTCTCTCTCTCTCTCTCTCTCTCTCTCTCTCTCTCTCTCTCTCTCTCTCTCTCTCTCTCTCTCTCTCTCTCTCTCTCTCTCTCTCTCTCTCTCCCCCTCTCCCTCTCCCTCTCCCTCTTTTTTTTACCCTCTCCGATATAATTAGTTTTTTTACAAATCCACAAAATTGTGTAAGAAATTGTTAGTAATTAACTCCCCTGTTAATCTCTCCTATAAAATGCTTTTGCCCTAAATGGAATAATGCAGAATTCCTAAGTTCTCTTGGGTATTACCCTAAATCCCCAACCTTGGGATTTACAGTTGTAGACAATCCACGATAATCCTGGGGTTTAATCCCCTTCAAGCCCCCCATTGTTTTTGTCAAACTCACAAGAGGTAGAAAGTGAACAGTTAAGAGTAGTTTGCCAAATATTATGTTTAAAATAACTTAATAAATACACTCACACACCCAGACATATAAACATACAATCACTACTGATTTTACTATGTATCAGGTCAGCAAAATTCACAATACTATCTCCTTTATTACACTTTATCTTTCGTACCTTTTGTCTTGCTCTAAGATTTTCTTCTCTTCACCTCTCTCTTGCCTATTTATTTCCATCGCCTAATTTCCTCATCACAATCGACTTGAGAATGGTCCAGGACGGAGCGAAACGTCGTCGTCCCTTCAACTTCTAGTGTGTGGTCTGGTCAACATGGATATTGAAGCCACGCGTGAACAAGGAGCGCAGACGAGTGGCCAGGATGATGGAAATGCCTTCTTTAGAATATGAGAAGGCAAGCAAATGGAATTACCTTGATTAAGAGAAAGCAGAATATACCATAAATATTTTTGAAAGATATGACAAGAAATAGAGGAGTCGGGAGTCACTGCATTAGACAACCGACAGATGAAGAGCCGGGGGTCAATAGACCATGCCAGCACATGTAGGTGAATTCATGCAGGTGAATACAAACCATCCATCACAAAGACTTTTTCTGGGACTCACAGAAGATCAGGCGTAGACGTTGTAGTCTTAAAGGAATTACCAGATATAAATGCCTTATGGTAAATCTCCAAGGGAGAGGATTAAAAGGATTAACTTCAGTGCCGGAGGCGAGAATGGGGGATTTAGAGGGGAATGAGAAGAGTCAAGTTAGTTGACATGTGTGTTATTCTTGTGAGAGAGGAAGTTTGGTAGACGAGCCGCGTGGTTCAAGACCTTCTGATCAAGTCCAATCTTTTTACTAACTCGCTCCAAGCTAAAAATATAACAAAATCCTAACATATCTTAACCTAATCGTACCTGATTTAAAAATATCCTAACCTAGAATGATCTAATCTTGCCTTAATTAACAAAACAAACTTAGTCGTAATATCCTGATATCTTAACCTAACCTAACCTAACCTAACCTGACCTGACCTAACCTGACCTGACCTGAACCAACTCGACAAAAAGACGAGAAATACAGACACACACACACACACACACACACACACACACACACACACACACACACACACACACACACACACACACACACACACACACACACACACACACACACAAATTGATCCTACCATGACCCCAAACCATACTACCCACTTGTCCTGCTAATTACAAAACGAAGTTTAACTACCAGCTCGCCAAACGCTGCTAATCGTTTAAAAACGGTGAAGTAATCACCGGGTCTCGAACATAACTAACTGCCAAACAAGGCATAACGAGGCAGTTAAGCGGAAACTGCCTGCCCTATGCAGCACAGGCAGAAACAAGCACGAACCAGGTCGTTTGCAACACTGTCAGCATGTCCTATTTTCTGTATACTCTTTTTTTATATGAAGAAATGGTCTACATAGTAATGGGTGAGAAAGAGGTGCTGTGTTAATGGGTTTGGTGATGGCGCTGGCACACATGGGCTACCCGACTTTAAGCAGGGTCGAGGTTGGCACCAGTGCCACATTTTAAGAAAAATTGACCTGTAACCCAATCCCCACCTTCCGTAGAGTTTTTACGTTTACTCCCTCCGTTTACAGAATTCAGTCGGGTTACAGTGATTAAATTAATGAGTAGGGAAGGTGGCTGTGGTGATGATGACACTATATGCGGTGAAGATAGGATGTAGTGAAGATGTCAGATGAGAGGGGGACAAGGGGGAAAGATGAGAGGAGAGAGGGAATAGGGAAGGGAAGATGATAGAGGGGCAGATTGAAAGTGAGGCTGGGGAAAGGGAGAGAGAGAGAGAGACCCGGGCACAGCCGGGTATCCCCCTAATAATCTTATAATGAAAAAAAATAATAATAATAATAAATACAGAGAGTGTACTCAAGAGAGAGACTATGGACTTATTTCCATACACTCCCAATGGTTGATATACACTTACGAAGGGTAAGTGTGTTCATACACTCTCAGTGGCTTGCACTCATAAACGAGAACCACTCACGAGCTGTCCTAGCGACTCACACACACTTGGGAAGGGCAAGGACACTTACACATACACTCACCTACCACACACACACTCAGGAAGAGAGAATATACCCTTCAGTATATCCGTGGCCACTCCCATGCGGAATATTACAAGTGCACTTACACTTACTGAACGGACTTACAAATACATGTGAGGTACAAGTGTCTCTTAATACGTCAATTATACGACGTTTTATGTCTAATTTACGAAACCTTTTTGCAGCACTAACTTTAATGACGTCTTAACTTGGTAAATTGTTGGTAAGTTTTGTTCAACTGGAAGAACGATTAAACTCTTCTTTCTCTCCTCTCTCCTCCTTCCTCCTCTCCTTCTTCTTCCTTCCACCTTCTCTTCCCCCCATTCTCTCTTTCTCTCGCTGCCCCACACCCCCCCCCCCCCACCCTCCAGAGGGAAGCAGCAGATCCGGAAGAATCCTTATGGCTATATTTGTTTTTCAACATTTTTGAATGCAGGAACCTAAACTAGCTTAGTGAGATATTGTTACTTAGTGTGTGTGTGTGTGTGTGTGTGTGTGTGTGTGTGTGTGTGTGTGTGTGTGTGTGTGTGTGTGTGTGTGTGTGTGTGTGTGTGTGTGTGTGTGTACTCACCTAGTTGTACTCACCTAGTTGTGTTTGCGGGGGTTGAGCTCTGGCTCTTTGGTCCCGCCTCTCAACCGTCAATCAACAGGTGTACAGATTCCTGAGCCTATCGGGCTCTGTCATATCTACACTTGAAACTGTGTATGGAGTCAGCCTCCACCACATCACTTCCTAATGCATTCCATTTGTCAACCACTCTGACACTAAAAAAGTTCTTTCTAATATCTCTGTGGCTCATTTGGGCACTCAGTTTCCACCTGTGTCCCCTAGTACGTGTGCCCCTTGTGTTAAATAGACTGTCTTTATCTACCCTATCAATCCCCTTCAGAATCTTGAATGTGGTGATCATGTCCCCCCTAACTCTTCTGTCTTCCAGCGAAGACACACACACACACACAGTGTGTGTGTGTGTGTGTGTGTTTGTGTGTGTGTGTGTGTGTGTGTGTGTGTGTGTGTGTGTGTGTGTGTGTGTGTGTGTGTGTGTGTGTGTGTGTGTACTCACCTATTTGTGCTTTCGGGGAGTTGAGCTTTGGCTGTTTGGTCCCTCCTCTCAACCGTAAATCAACTGGTGTATAGATTCCTGCAGTACAGATTCATACAGTGTGTAGGTAACAACAGCCAATCAGCGTCGTCCAATTAACTCCATAAATCTTCCGCTTTTACCATTGGGCATCACTTAATATCTATTTATACCATGAAACATTTTTTGTGTTAATTAGCATCGAAATAAAAAAAGGCTTCCATAGAGGCTTCTGAAGCCCTGAGAGGGGGGGAGTGGGGGGAGGGGGATGGACTACTGCAGAAACAATGGGGGTCTTTCTTATGTCTTTATTTGTCTAATTGTATGTTCTTCTCTGTCTGCTTGTCTGTCTTTCTGTCTCGCGGAGAGACAGAAAGAGGAAGAGGAGAGGGAAGGGGGGGGGAAGAGATCGGTGTGAGAGAGGAGGAGAAGGAAGAGTAGGAAGGAGTCGAGGTGATGATATAATTTATTACCCTCCTTCGACTCCCGTTATTACACTTCTCTTTCGTCTATTTCCTTCTTTCTACACCTCTCTCTCTCTCTCTCTCTCTCCCACTCTCCCACCCCTTCCTACATACCCTTTCTCTCATTACCTCTGCCCCTGTCTCTCCAGATCACCCCCTTCCTCCTTTCCCAGTTGGCCATACCTTTCTCATCCCAGCCTATTCCCCCCTTTCCCTGTTGCTCCCATCTTTCCCACTGCCCAACCACCTCTGCCCTCTCTCAAACAGGATGTCGGAGGAAAATCAGAGGGAAAATGTTTGACACTTTAAAAGCACAAAATGGTAAGAAAATCACTTAGCAAGAAAGTTTAAGATAGATGTCCTGTGTCTGATGATACTCTTGCCTCACTCCCTCTTTCCCATCTCTCCTTCTTTTGTCCCTCTTCTCCTTCTTTCCCTTCTCCCTCTTTTTCCCCTTCCCTCTTTTCTCTGTCCCTCTATTCTCTGTCACTCTTTTATCTATCCTTTCTTTCCATTCTCTGTCTTCCATCCCACATTCTCCACACCCTCTCTTGCCTCTTTGTTCTCCCTGTCATCCCTCTCATTTTCTGTTCTACCTCTTCACATCTTTCTTCTCCCGTGTCTTCCTTACCTTCTTATCCCAACCCTTTTACTTTCACCCCTCTCCCGCCTCCTTCCCTCTTATTGTCCTCTCTCTCCATCTACTCATTCCCTCTCTACCTTCTCACTCATTCTTCCTCTTCCTCAGTTCCTTCCCTTCTTCCTTCTTTCACCTGGATGACTATACGTTCCACACTTCCTTCTTGCATACTCCCCTCTCACACTAGGAGGTCAACCTGGAGGTCAACCTGGAGGTCACACTAGGAGGTCATCCTGGAGGTCACCCTGGAGGTCACCCTGGAGATCACACTGGAGGTCACACTGGAGGTCACCCTGGAGGGTCACCCTGGAGCTTCTCGTAAGCAGTACTTTTCAATTTGTGCTTTGACGTTAATAGACAAGAGCAGGTCAAAGGTCAAAAGCAATTCAATGAGATTAAGAGGAGGAGTGGAGTCGTAGAGAGGGAGAAAAGAGAGGAAAAAGTAGAGTGCCAAATGACAAAACAACAAGAGCCAGAAACCACAAGAGGCACAGATAGAGGATGAGCTTGACAGCTACCCCAAGGCTGCCTGCAGGCAAGGCTCAAGCTTAACCAGTTGGATAATCAGTCTCACTCTCTGGTTGATGGTAGATAAGAGTAGACTAAAGAATAAGAAATAGGTAAAAACAGTCAGCACAACCAACCCTGTTACCTAGCAGTAAATAGGTACCTGGGAGTTAGTCAGCTGTCACGGGCTGCTTCCTGGGGGTGGAGGCCTGGTCGAGGATCGGGCCGCGGGGACACTAAAAAGCCCCGAAATCAAATCAAGATAACCTCAAGATAACCAGTCACCGTACCCCCTATTCGCCTTGCAACAGTCCTGCATGCCCTGTTGTAACAACCCTCCCCCACCCCCAAAACCCTGTCACTCTTGGAAGAAAATTACCATTAAGAAACTATCAACATGTAACCAACTCTGGCTTAGCATGAACACGCGGGAGTCCTCAAGGATCTTGGAGGGGAAAAATACTGGGGCACGAGGCCCACTCCGCTACGTGGACCCGCTGGATGTTCCCCAAAAGAGGAGGAAGAGAGAGAAAAAAAAAACAGCAGTCAAGAGAATATTACATTGAAACTTCAAAGGAGTTCCGCGCCGACTTGAGAAGGCTGGGAGAGGATATCTAGACACACACGTCTCTCCTGGCTTGCTTTTGTATCCTTCCTAGCTTGTGGATATCCATCTTTGCTTGTGGATATCATTCCTGGCTTAGGGATATCTTTCTTTGCTTGGGGATAGGCTTCCCTTGCTTGTGGCTATCCTCCCCTACTTTTTTAAATCATTCCCTTCTTACCCCATCTTGTAAAATCTTCTTTGCTTGTGAATCCCATCTTGCTGTGAATTCTTTCCTGATGTGAATCCATTGCTGCTATTAACAGTGAAAGTAATAAAAGTGCATCTACTAGAGCAGCAATTATTGATCTCTTGGCATATATGCTTGTGTTAATCACGAAGGGATTAATACGTGATGAATAATGTGATGATTTCTGACCCCACGAAGAAAAATGTAATAATTCAGTGAACTGTAATATTCATTCTTCTGAAGATTTATTGATTAATACGAAAGCGTTTAATGAATTCCCCTCGTCTCATTTATATATATATATATATATATATATATATATATATATATATATATATATATATATATATATATATATATATATATATATATATATATATATATATATATATATATATAATGTGTTCTCTTGGTTGCAAGGCGAGGCTTCAAATATTCAACAAATCATGGAGATTACAAGGATTCCATTGTGAGTCTCGCTACACATGCGGAGTATCATGTTAAAAGATCTTTCAACAACAGCAGCTTTTGAAGGCATAACCAATAGCTGTGCTGTAAACATGTTTGCTGAAGTTGTCAGTCACACTCTTTGAGTCAAGACGATGGCAGGAATCGACGTAAATCTTTTGCTGAGAAATGTGACTGATCTTGAAGTGAATGCTCGCAGGAGCCGATAATGCTGTGAGTATAAGATGTCTTTGGAACACACTCTTTCAATCTGAAAGTAATGAACTCAAATTCATTTTCGATTTTACTGTGGTTCAGCATCAGCAGCAAAAATTATATATATATTTTGTTTTCTTTAAATTTACTCGGTAAAATGTGTGAAGCTGAACACAGTAGAGATGATAATGGTTCGTTCTTTGGGTTACATTGGCACAGTTGTATAAAATGTGAGACCTGTTATGTGCTAAAACCACATATACTTATGTCATTGGATCAATACATTGTGTTACTGAATTATCTCTCTCTCTGTCTCTCTCTCTCTCTCTCTCTCTCTCTCTGTCTCTCTCTCTCTCTCTCTCTCTCTCTCTCTCTCTCTCTCTCTCTCTCTCTCTCTCTCTCTCTCTCTCTCTCTCTCTCTCTCTATTCTTCCCCGGCAGGAAGCTTCTTAATGGCTTTGCTATTCTTTGCTCTTTCACCTCTCCGTATTTTCTGCAATTCTCTTTTCTCTTCCTGTTCTTGTGTTTCCTCTTCTTATCCATCTTCATTTATCCACAGGTAGTTATCCAGTCAGTAAGATCATCTTTATTCCTAACCAATGTTATCACTGCCTGTATCTTTACAATATGGTGACTTTACAATATGGTGACTTTACAATATGGTGACTTTACAATATGGTGACTTTACAATATGGTGACTTTACAATATGGTAAACAAAAATAAGAGTCGTGGTAATTTGATATTGCAAGATTCTTCGAGGTGGGAAGGTTGGTGTTGGGCACGTACCCAACAGCAACTACTGTTACAATTTGTGTGAGGTAAGCCCAAACGTCTGTCATCCAGCCTCGGACAGAAAGACGCTCTAATTTATAAATATAGATTCCAATCTGAAGCGTTTTCTTGTGGTTAACACACAAAATCAGGACTTGTAAGAGATTTATAACACGCTAACATTGTATTGCCTTATGTTATTATCTTCGATTCGATATTAGGAAGTGCCTTAAGTCGAGTTCTCTAACCTTAACGCATGCAAATTAGTCTCTCGCTGCTTCTGAAGAGGCACTTTATGGCAATTTCCTCCTCGAGTCGTTTTTAGTTGCCTTCTGGCCTGGTTTAAGATGGCTTTATGTCTTTGACGCGAGAGAGAGAGAGAGAGAGAGAGAGAGAGAGAGAGAGAGAGAGAGAGAGAGAGAGAGAGAGAGAGAGAGAGAGAGAGAGAGAGAGAGAGAGAGAGAGAGACAGACAGACAGACAGACAGACAACAAGAGAGATTAAGAGAGACACAAAGAGAAAGGGCGAGAAAGCAAGAATAATGAGAAAAACATAAACTGAAAAGCAGCAATGCAAATATGGTTCTCTTTCTCTCTTAAAAACAAAAAAACGTTCCACAGAATTATGGATGAGTTAAATCATGCATTGTAATAAAGGCTATTATTGTGTCACAGGTGGTCTCTCTGTGAGCCACAGCTGGATGAAGGTGGAGCCATCTGTGAGCCAGAACTGGGGTGACATTGCAACCATCTGAGAGCTAAGGAGTTAGCGTGAGTTAGATTCTAGTAATCACTCGCTAAATCATTCCTATAGACTTCCCAGATCGCCATCTGGTTTCCAGGCAATCTTCCCATGTGTTTATGCTTATAATTGTTAGTACATTATCTAACCTTTCCTTGCACCAGCGGTACTCCGTCCAGAGACCTGCTTAGTACTGAAGTATCCGGTCACATGTGGGACCGGATACCACTCACATCACACCTAAGACATCCCCCAACGGATCTTAGATCCCATACAGTTTAACACAAAATAACCTAACCAAACCCAGACTAATCTAACCTAAAGCCACCGAGCCTAACCTGCGGTAGAACATACTGACCTAATCATATTTACGGTTTTAATGAAAGGAAAACGAGCTTTGTTGAATGGTTTTGTGTTCGATTTGACCGTATTACATGTTGATTACATCCTGTGTTGACCACACCCCGTCTTGACCACACACTGTAACTGTTTATGTTGATTGATTGATTGATGAAGATTAAGCCACCCAAGAGGTGGCACGGGCATGAATAGCCCGTAAGTGGTAGTGTGTTTATGTTGATTAGGTGTCCGTCTATATACTGGAGCACCTTGCCTGTCACTCCTGTCAGTTCTCTGTCTCGTACACTAGTGTCGTGTGAGGTGTGGTAGCGTGGGTGTGGTGGAGTGGGTGTGGTGGAGTGGGTGTGGTGGTGTCAGGTGTGGTTTCCTCGTCTGTCTTATCTGAAGATTGACTGATTGATGAAGATTAAGCCACCCAAGAGGTGGCACGGGCATGAATAACCCGTATATGTAGATTTTTTTGGACTGAATGTGATGTTTGGTCGTGAAATCTAGTAAAGAAGTGATCTTGTCTGAAGTGTAGCGTGTTATCATAAAGTTTGGGATCCCTCAGACACTTTAATGTTCCTGACAGCCAATGTTAAGGTCAAGTGACTTGTTGAACATAAACACAAATTCAATTTTTTACGCATTTAAATTCCGCGATGAAAGGCCCACGCGATAATATTTCTTATAGTTTACCCAAAAAAGGTTCTGAAGGAAGAATGGGAAAGTCGATAATGTCCACTAAAGTGGAAAAGAAAACGAGAAGCACGAATAGGCCACTTAGCATTCTTGGGTTAAATTTCGACTAATTCATCAGAATTTTATTGGTGCTAACAATGAAACACGGGACTTGGGAATTGCCGGCAGCATTAGCATATCCAGCGGCGCCCCGGCCCGCCGCCCGCCCGGGAGCGCCTCCCACAAGGAAGAAATATTTACTTGGCAACATATATTATCAGCATTATGTAATAGTGAAGATGAACAAAGGGGGAATATGTGTATATTTAAGTGTATTTTTATATATCTGTGTGTAGGCTAGGACTAAAATACACTTGCTGGTTGGTCAGTAGGTTAGTATCGCGGCCTTATATATATGTGTCTATTTTTCCGCCAAGTCTTTTCGTATCCACATATTTCATGATGCAATTTTTCGTACCGTGAGAAACCGTCCATATCCTGGTATAATGTGTCTCGCTCAGCATCCTTGTAGTAATATCTCCCAGCGGCGACCACACCAGAATCATCGACCCTCGCCTCCAGCACTGTCTCATCCGTCCCTCCGGCCTCCACACTCAGACAGACAGACAGAAGGAGAGACACAGACAGATGAGAGAGAAAAGAAACTGATGACAGAAAAGTGGGGAAGACAGAGAGAGAGAGGAAAAGACAGACCAGATACGCAAAAAATGGACAGACAGAGGAAGAAACACAATTTAACTACATCAAACCTCACACACTCAAGAGATACAAATTAAAAACTGAGTAATACGAACCAAACATCTTGATGATAAATGCACTTAAAGAGTAGTGAGCAGGCAGCTCTTCGCGGAGGGAGGATGAGCTATTAAAGTTCTCGATCATCATGAGGATATTATAACTTGGGCCATAAGGACGTTCCGGCCACATCATGGCCTACTAAAACTTGCATGTCATTACCATAATGTCAACACCAGGTCCGAGACTCACGTCTTAAAAAGGAATTTACTCACAAGAATCCCTAACATACTATAATCAAGGATTTTATTTTGTCTTCTTTGTTTTAAGAATAATTCATATTTCATGGAAGAAGCGAAGCTACTTTTATGTCTTCATGTTTATCAGATAATGTAAAGGATTTATTATACATTTGAGGGATCCCATATCGTTAAATTTAAATCAGGTTGATCTCTGCGATCTTGTTGACCCGAGAGATCGGTGCTGTGTCCTCCGTGTCGTGTACGGGGTTGACTGCCGTGTCCTCCGTGTCGTGTACGGGGTTGACTGCCGTGTCCTCCCGTGTTGTGTACGGGGTTGACTGCCGTGTCCTCCCGTGTTGTGTACGGGGTTGACTGCCGTGTCCTCCTTGTTGTGTACGGGGTTGACTGCCGTGTCCTCCCGTGTTGTGTTCGGGGTTGACTGCCGTGTGTTGCCGTGTTGAGTGAGGAGACTTGTTGCCAGGAGCTGCTCGGGGAAGAGATAAGGCAACCAGCCAACTAATGTTATTATTAATATTGTTCTCCCACTTGCCCTCTCCCCCTTCTCCTTCCTCGTCCCCCTCCCTCGCCCCCCTTCCTCGTCCCCCCTCACTCGTCCCCCTCCCTCGCCCCCTCACTCGTCCCCCTTCCTCGTCCCCCTCACTCGTCCCTTCCTACTCCTACCCTTCTATCCACCCCACAACTCTCCCTCCACTCCCTTTCCCTTACACTAAGGGGGCTCCTAATATTAACACGCATAATCAGGATTATTATTATTGGTGTTGTTGTAAATGTACGCCATGATGAGCGTATTCATCAGTTATGTACCGACACTCGCTGGGAACCAAACAGTGGCCGGTCTGGTTAGAAAAAACTACGTGTTACCTGTAGAAATATGTTAACATGTTATTGCTGCATCCCACAGTATTGGTCTGACGTATGCTGGAGAGAGAGAGAGAGAGATTTAAAAGCATTCCTTGTTTAGGTTTCTGACCTTCTTTCTGGTAGTCTCCAGCTTACGTATGTCATAATATTGATGTGTTCCCTACATTATAGGCTTAGCTCTAACTCTGTTCCAGATTCCTTTCCTTCGCAAATACAATAAAACCTTAACAAATGACCCGAAAATGATAATAAAAACACCAAAAAATCATTCATAGAAGCATGATATAAATCATTCATAATAGCAAATAGAATTCAAACTAAATTACTTATCATGGAGCAACTACACCATAAAAAAGTCAAACAGAAACTCAAGGAACCCCCTTCCCCAAGATGGGCATGAACAGTGGGTGTAACGTTAGTTAAAGTTAGGGAAAGGAGGCTGACAAAGGTCACACAGGAGAGTAGTGACACCTTTGCCGTCTGGGGGAGATCTTGCCCCTAGCACGAGGAAGCACATTATGGGGAACCAGGGGGCCAGATTCACGAAAGCACTTACGCAAACACGAACCTGTACATCTTTTCTCAATCTTTGGCAGCTTTGTTTACAATTATAAAACAGTTAATGAGCTCCGAAGCACCAGGAGGCTCTTTATAACAATAACAACAGTTGAATGGCAAGTTTTCATGCTTGTAAACTGTTTAATAAATGTAACCAAAGCCGTCGAAGATTGAGGAAAGATGTACACGTTCGTAAGTGCTTGCGTAAGTGCTTTCGTGAATCTGGCCGCTGGCTCACAACTCCTCATCAGGCGCCAGCGACCATTGTGTCCTGGTGTTGGGTGACATGGAGGAACAGGAAGCATGGTCAAGAAGAATGGTGAGAGCAAGGAAAGTAGAGCAGACAGTAAAAAAGTCTTACCTCACAATAAGAGAGTATCTGGGGAATGGGCAATGGGAGAAAGACCTTAAGGAGGAGACAGCCCCAGAAATTATGGAATAGGTCAAATGGGGATAAACAGAGGGTGAGAAGAGACGTGTGACATCACAAATGAATACAGAGGGATATTAACAGACAGTAATAAGAGACAAAAGTCAAGAGGGAGGAGCAGAAAAAAACAGACAATAGATCTAACAAGTATAAATAAATAAGCCTTAGACAACACCCCCTCAAAAAATATATATAATAACATTGCATTTTTGCCAAGATAAAAACTCAATTTTTCGACAGGCAAACCAGAAGTAAAAATGCTAGTGAATAACTAAGTGATCAGCTTAAGCCAAAGTCGGGATGAACAAATGGGTTGGGTGCAGAGCAAAATTGGAATTTACAGGAAAATCTATGAAGATCTACCTGCGGGCTTTTATGGAATATTCACGACTGATTCAGACCCGTAAGAGGGGAGATACCGTCATAAGAGACAGACACGTAGTGCAAAGCTTGGGCCTTGAAGCACAGTGGTCTACGTCCTCGGTTCACTTTCGAGGAACCCAAGTTCAATCCCCAAGCCAGACAGAAAAGGTTTAAGCATGTTTCCCTCCACCTTTGTGCTGTTACTTTCCTACCAGTAAAATGGGTATAACCAAGAGTTAGGCAATTGTCGAGGGTTATATTCTTGGGCAGGTAATGGGTCCCATTAGCTTGCCTAATGGAACCTTGGTGCGCCGAAGTAATAGCTTCCTGTCCCCATCAACGGGAGTTATATATCCATTGATGCTGAAAGATGCTGCCCAGGCCCTTAGAGCATCATAGATACAACAGCAATGCTTATTCTAGACTCTTAGAGACACACATAAACAGAAGAACGTAAGCGGTAAATGAGAAGCTGGAGCACTAACACACGTTGAATTTGGGCTGGGTTCATATCCTGGCCGGGGAGGATTGACTAGACGACAATCCTCAACTGTACGTCTCTGTTCACCCAATATAGGGATTGGGTACCGGGCGATTGGCGAGTCTTGTTCTAGGAAAACTAGTGGTCTTTAGTAACTAGTAGAAGGCGGGTTTAGTGACCCCGGGGTGTAAGGATGAGAAGTAGTCGGGAAGGACTTACCATGAGCTATGGGGAATGGAAATTTCTCAGCCTACTAACAGGAGTCAGCAGTCATCTGTCCCTCTACCCACCTGTGAACAAAAAATATGAAATAGGGATATTGACAGGGTGGAAAAGGAGAGAAAAAAATGTTTACATAGATAAATAGGTGAACGAGAGGGCGTGAATGGAAGCCAGTGATCCAGATGAACCATAAGGATTTAAGAACATATTGACCAGACCACACACTAGAAGTTGAAGGGACGACGACGTTTCGGTCCGTCCTGGACCATTCTAAAGTCGATTTAAGAACATTATTTACATCAGTAAGGACACAGCATGAACAATACTTGATTGGCAGTAGTAGAAACCAATTCCATTTACTATAAACAACAGACATATATTTATTAGAAGACGCGGTCAATCCATTTGGCGGCTGAACATCTTGAAAGGCGCAGTCCAAGAACTGAAGCTCGACTCTGCAAATAGGAAGGAACCGGTTAGTACAGAGACACAGACATAGACACGTTCAGCTTCCCGTGGGAATTATCACCGCCCCAACACAACACTAAAGTGCCAGTCAATTTCAGACTTAATTAGACAATTCTCATTCCATCTGTGAATGTGGGCGGGAGTGTGCGTGCCGGGAGCGCCCGTAACGCCCTCACGCGCTGGGGTTTAAGACGCCCCCGTCTGTGGCGGCGGCGGGGGGCGGGTTTGGCGGCCTGGGGTGAGGCGGGGGGCGGGTTTGGTGGCCTGGGGTGAGGCGGGGGGCGGGTTTGGTGGCCTGGGGTGAGGCGGGGGGCAGGTTTGGTGGCCTGGGGTGAGGCGGGGGGCAGGTTTGGTGGCCTGGGGTGAGGCGGGGGGCAGGTTTGGTGGCCTGGGGTGAGGCGGGGGCAGGTTTGGTGGCCTGGGGTGAGGCGGGGGGCAGGTTTGGTGGCCTGGGGTGAGGCGGGGAGCAGGTTTGGTGGCCTGGGGTGAGGCAGGGGGCGGGTTTGGTGGTCTGGGGTGCGGCGGGGGGCGGGTTTGGTGGCCTGGGGTGAGGCGGGGGGCGGGTTTGGTGGCCTGGGGTGAGGCAGGGGGCGGGTTTGGTGACCTGGGGTGAGGCGGGGGGCGGGTTTGGTGGCCTGGGATGAGGCAGGGGGGATGGAGGGTTTATTGACCCTGAGATGTAAGGATGAGAAGTAGCAGGGAAAGAGACTGGGGAACATAGAGATGGAGAAGAGGAGACGACACAGAACTGAAGGGAAAGGAGACTAAGAGAAAGCTAGAATGAGAGAGAGATGGAGTCTGAACTCGCAAGTCCATGAACAAACTTCCCTGCCTTGGTCTACTCTGTAACAAGCTCGCTATCTTCGTGCCAATGGATAGCACACTTACTCTAATTCCCCGCCAGAACCCACATTAACAGCTGGGGACAAAACGTTCCAAGTAGCACGGGCTATGGTGAGCCCGTAGTGGACTTACCTGGCACAGGAGTGGTGCTGTAACTGCCACCAACACCCCTGCCAATATCCTCAATAATACTAAAATACAGTGACCCCAGCACGCCCCCGACTATAGGAGAACAAATCCACAAGGGCCGTGACGAGGATTCGAAC
>NC_091155.1:20167614-20210114 GCF_040958095.1 Procambarus clarkii
GAGAATTATCTCACCCCTCCCCCCTTTCCACTCCCCCCCCCCCCTCCCTTCAACTCCCCCCCCCCCCTCCCTCTATCCATCTCTACCCCCTCCCTCCCTCCATCCATCCCTTCCCACTCCAGCATTATAAAGCATTTCTCGTTATCTGGTCTATTGTGTGCTAATGTGTCAGAGCAACATATCAATACAAGGCAATACAGATTGTATAAATTAATGAAACAATTGGACAGGAGTTCCGCTTCCATGCCCATCAGGCAACACAAAAATGAAATTGTATGCGTCTGAAAAATGCATTTGAGTTTATAGTTCGGCCGAGGCAAAATGGTCCAGTCAAAAAAAAAAAAAGCTTGGAAGAGCAAGAGTTTATATTGATTTTAATTTTCAAAGAGAGAGAAAGAGAGAGAGAGAGAGAGATGTGATGTGATGAGAATTAATTGAAGAGGAGCATTAGATGTAAAAAGAACAGAGATAATACAAGAGAGAAAGAAAGAGGAGAGGAGAGGAAAAGAGAGGAGAGGAGAGACGAGAAGACGAGTGATAGTCACGCTAACAAAGGCTTTCTTCCCTTTCCCAAACTCTGATAACGGGCTTATCTTCCCTAAGATTAACTGGTAACGTGGTTATCTTCCCCTAAACTCTCTGATAAAGGTGTTATCTTACCCCCAGACTCATTGGTAAACGAGTTATCTTCTCCTAGATTCACAGGTAACGTGATCTTTCCCCAAGACTCACTGGTAACGGGGTTTTCTCCCTCAAGACTGATAAAGGTGACCTTCTTCAGATCACAAACAAATCATAATAGCATGTTTCTTTTCAGTAACAACAACACTTGGACGCCATGAAAGACACTGTGAAGATGGCAAACAAGTGTTTACAAATGTTAATATATCTTAAAACATTTAACTTGGCCAACTCCGAGCATCCTATGTTCGTTTCATACTCCAGACCATTCCCCCTGTAAATGTAAGTGAAGGATAGCCGTCTGGTCTCCAACGTTGGACATACAGACACTCTATCCATCCATGCTGAACTTTATGGCATAATTAATCAATGCTGAACAAACGTTATTAACATGAGGTTGTAAAATGACAATATCAAGGTTATATAAAAGTGAGCGTGCTTCTGCCGTCAATATACATATATTTTTTTTTACAGTAGAATTGAAAATTAAACGGGTGTAATAGTAGACTAATATCAGTTCTGCAGGCAGCCTGTCATGCATTGTCATTGGTAATTGAATTTAGTTTTCCATGTTGCCACGTTGATGTTAATAGGAGTCGAGAGATTGTTATTGAATACAGTGACGTTATCGTGGGTCATGCAAGAGTCGCGCCTAGGTTCGCAGATTCCGCGCTCCATGACCGCGGAATCCGCGTTTTAGCAACTCCAAATACCCATGCGCAGTGGGTATTTGAGTTGCTAAAACATTTGCTGTGTTGTATGGGATGATTGTGAGATAATTTGCTAGTGCAGACGAGGAGTCACACACAATAACGTGGCTGAAGTATGTTGACCAGACCACACACTAGAAAGGGAAGGGACGACGACGTTTCGGTCCGTCCTGGACCATTTTCAGGTCGAGAATGGTCCAGGATGGACCGGAACGTCGTCGTCCCTTAATTTTCTAGTGTGTGGTCTAGTCAACATTCTCAAGTCTTGAGAATGGTCCACAATCGACTTGAGAATGGTCCAGGACGGACCGAAACGTCGTCGTCCCTACACCTTCTAGTGTGTGGTTTGGTCAACATAATTTGCTGGTATTGTCGTTGGAAAAGTTGCCTTGTAGAAGATGCTTTTGTTATTAATAACTAAATATGTAACTAAACCAATTTGTTCCAAGGGGATGTGTGAACACAACGGTATACCTCGCTTGTCAGTGTATGTATACTTAGTTTACTTTAGTCTTGGACTATGTGTGTTCAGCAGTAATGTATACTTGTTAGCTGTCTGGTAAGCTAATGTGGTGATCTAAATAACCATCCAGAGGTTCATAATCGTAATCCCAACACACAAACCAACCCGTCCACGACTCAAGGCCATTACATCCAGCGGTCGACCCCACAGACGCATTCATAAATTTTAACATGTTGTTCATTCAAAACGGGTAGTTTTTCAAATATAAATTAATATTATAATATTCTACTTATATAAATTTATATTACAATATTCTACCCTTTCATTTTAGCCGAAAACGCGTTAAGCATTCTCTATTTTTCACATGTGGTTTTTTCCGCATATTATAATATATTAGCACATTGTGCATATATAGGTATAGGTTAGGTTAGGTGTTTAGGTTCTGTTGACGATTATTTGTATTTGTAGTACGTGGGTGAAGCATTTACAGCGTTGTGGTTCGAACAAAAGTAGTCAGTGAAGCACTTGTTCCGGAAGTGTTCGAACGAAATCAGTTGTGAGTCGTGTGCAAACCGTTTTTCATTCATAAACAGCTTGTTTGACAGGTGCATGGAATGGACTTTGGGTCTTTGTTTGGAGGACAGGCTGGTATTTGATTGAAAAACGGTTTACACACGACTCACAACTGATAACGTCCGAACACTTCCAGAACAAGTGCTTCGCTCACATCCTCTGAACCACAATTCTATAAATGCTTCACCCACGTACCTCAAACACAAATAATCGCCAACAGAACCCAAACACCTAACCTAACCTACGCCTAACTATACATAGGATTTTTCTGTATAATAATATTAATTTATATACGAGAAGAAACCAATTTTTAATACACAGTATGTTAAAATTGATGAATGTCTGGAGAGAACAGCCGCCGGTGCTGTAAACAGCCTAGTGTGAGGACCGGTCACCAGGAAAGTGACAGTCTTACAGCTGCAGTTTACCAGGCTCGACGCGGCGGGCGTTGGCTACCAGGCGACATACACCAGTGGTCGTTGGTAAACCTCTCTCAAAGAATAAACGTTTTGTACACAACGAATGTTTCAGCTAAATGTCTTGCCACACCTAGAGCTGTGAGTATTGTGTGTGGTCCCTGGCTGCTTATAACAGGGGTGTCTAGAGGTTCTTGTGTACATGTTTAGCCCCAGTCGAATGTGTAGGAGGGGGATGGTGGTCTGGGACGTGTAGATAGGTGGAGGAGGAGGGGGATGGCGGTCTTGGACGTGTAGATTGGCGGGAGGCCGACGAGCCTAGCAGGTCCTGATCATATTTCTTGACACTGTGACTGAGGTTGATCATTGTCGCTGACAAGAGGACAGTGAACCTATGAACTACATGGTTTACTTTGTGTGTGAACTCTTATTTTGTAGTATTAACAATTTAACTTTTACTTGCAGGTAATCTGTGTCGAGAGGTCACCTGCTAATCACTACACAAGTCGCAACTGTGTCGGTGTGAACCGACTTGAGCTAATTACCAAACTGGCCTCTAAATACCTTGACGAGCTACACGCTGGGACCCTTCAGGACTTGGGCACAAGACGGCCTTGGGATGTGAACCTGACGCACCTAAGGGAATTGAACCCCAAGTGGCTCTCCAGAATAGAGAACCTTCATCTCCAGAACCTCATTTTATATTTTGTATCGAGGTTTGCTCTGACTTTAATAACCTGGTCCGTAACTGTAGTGGGACCCAGGTTCGCCGGAGTGCTGAGTAAGAGGCCCTTGGCCATACCTAGTGTGTCTATCGGAGAAGTGGTTCTAGGGCTTTTAGAGCAAGGGCAAAAAATATTTTTGACTGATATCGTGTTTGGGCTTCATAGCAGTCTGACTTCTGCTCTTCTGGGTCAGGCGACATCCAGGCTGTTCGAGAGTCGGAGCATTCTGCCCCTCGACTCATTTGTTTCTTGGGTTAATGAGGTTTTGGTTTCTGTGATTCTTGGAAGCGACGGTGTGCATGTCCACCGTCGGTTGAGGGAGGCAGGATACTTAACCTAGGGATTTACGAAGAATTCTCATGAGACATGGCTTCATGGCCAAGGGGCTGTTAATTTAAGTCACCACAGTGTATTGGTAGATAACATGGTCCTGGAGTACACGAAGATCCTGGGAAGGAATACTCGATCCTGCGTCTACGGCTGGCTACTCTGCAGGTTAGTACACTACCCTGAGTTTGTCCTCTTTGACTAATTGTACTTGTGGAGGTTAAACTTTGATATTTTGTTCATTTTATTACACATTATGCAATTCAATTTGTCTTGTATCCTTTCCTTGTTCTCATTATTTATTTGCTTCCAGTTCTCTGAAAGACCAGGAAGCGCTTGTCACTGCTTCTAGGTGGTTTTCATGTTCGTTTCCACTGCCCTCCCTATTTTGTGGTGACAATCGCGTTCATTACGATAGTTATCTCCTCCTTTCCAGTTGTTACGAAATTTTTTTTTTCATCTTTCTTCCCTACCATTGGGGTTTTCTAAGTCCTAGTCTCGTGTCTCTCTTATCTTGGGGTCCCTACAGTCAGTTTAGCTCTGTGAGCTGTTGCTGTGCCCTATGGTGCATGTTTTCTCATGTTTGTGAGAGGTTGCTCTTTACAACAACCTTTATCTTTCATGTTAATCAGTCGTACAGCCCAGGTATCCATGTGTATTATATTCAAATTTTACACATTTTATTCTTCGTTATTAGTATAATTTGACAGCCTTGCTTTTTGATAAATTTCTATGAATTAGAAATTGCATTACATTGCATCGGAGGGTTATCTAATGTTGCATTAGATAAATTCTGAAGCTTTGGTTTCCACTAGTACATTAAAGTTGGGTTTTTTATTGCTTAATTGTTTGTCAGCATTGGTTTACTATTGTTTAAGGCTCGTCTTGCTTATTTCCAAATTTATAATTCGTCTATGTTCTTGTTCTTGGTAGTATGCGCTGGTAGTGAGATACGGGGTGGGGAGAGGTTCAGAGGGAGAACATCTGTGTTGGGCAGATTTTTTGTAGGAAAATAGTTGGTGTGAGATAGAGAAGGGTAGCAAGAGTACAGATCGTGCGAGGTATATGTCGAAATAGTTGTTGGGAGATGTAGTTAAGCCTCGGGACATTCTTTTTAGCTTTACTTTCTCTTGGGAGAATTGAGAAAACATTTGGGTGCTTAAACCCAGAGGTTTCATGAATATTACATCGCGTCATATACCTCTTTAAGTCTTATTTAGTCCTGTGCCTTTATAGTTTTTATGAAGGAAACGCTTGAGCAACTTTTCTTCATAACTAATAGTCTTCGGTTCCGGGCCAAGACTGGAGGTAAACCTTTGTACATCGTAACGTTACTTTGCCAAACAGCCTCGGATTTTATGTTGATACAGAATATTAGAAAATGCTGTAGTTCACCCATACCTGGCGTTTAACGCCCCAAATGACCAAATTTCTGAAAGCTATCATGATTTCTAACTTATGGGCTGTGGATGTCGGAAAAAATTGTCTTTGGAAGATATTCAGAATGGTCTACTCCTTGGATCTTCTCTCCTTTTTGAGTAAAGATGGACTCTTCTACTGGTTCCTCGGACTTAATGGTAATTCAGGGACATTATGACCTGCGTGTGACGCGTTGGTTTATTTAGAAATGTTGGTTAGTGGTTGTTGTTACTCTGCTTGAATATGCACGTGTAGGCGAGGGATGAAATGCAACTTTTGGTAAAGAACAAAAATGTTTCTGAATTCTTAGTGAGCGTGCATCATATTGTATAAATGACAATGATTTTTATATAGACCAGTGTACCGACTGAGAACTTGCCCTTACAGGTGGCGAGGAAGTATTTACAAGTTGCTATGGAGGGATTTGCTCGCGTACATAATCTTGTATTCGATTATCTCCTGCTTGTATCGCTTCTACCTGAAGGACCCTCACAAAAAGTAAGTGGATCATTGGGTCCCGTTGAGCAGGCCCTGGCCACCTGCCTGGCATTAATCGTGATGTAATACATGTATGTCTACACACACAGATCACACTAACGTGATGCATCAAATGTCTGGGATGCTCCCGGACGCAGGTTCGAATCCTCGTCACGGCCCTTGTGGATTTGTTCACATGTATGTCTACCTCCCCTCGAAGGCCCATGGGGGTTCCACGCAGCCTCATTGAACCAACGTTACAAAAAATGTTTCGTGGAAATGAATGCTGTGAAAGTGGGGAGGATAGGTCTGTAAGTCTGGCCAGTGTTTGTGGTGCGTGTTGCCGGTCTCTAGAGCAACGAGGCGCCGGACCCGCCACCTGTTTTGTCATGCTGGTGAAAAAGTTAACAAGAGACCATCTTTTTGGAGTTAAAGTTGTTTGAACAAGTTAGAGTTTTGGAGCTTTTGTCACCCTAGTGCGTCCGGTAAGCCTTGGTGAGGGGAGGGTCAGGTGTAAGGGAGTGACAGTCGAGGCTTCTGGAGAGCAAGAAGACAGTACCTTCTTCTTAGTCTCATGGCACTTGGTCCCATTTCAATCTCCTTTGCACTTGGTGTTGAAATCTAGTAACCATTTCTAAGTGATCTTGAGTAGCTTGCCTGATAACACCGCCATGTTGTGTGTGTACCACTATTCCTCGAGACTCTAGATCACTTAACGTAATAAATTTTCTTGTGAATAGAAGAGAACCCAAACTAATTATGTAAATTCTAGAAAGTATGGTAAAGCAAATTTGGAAACAAAGTGGTTCAGCCATTACATGTGTTCTGTTACATAAATATATTGTTTTTCATAAGTATATTTGTTACCGAGGTGCTTTTAAACAATAATTTGATGGTTTTGGTTTTGTACTGAACCGTTTGCTTGGCATAATGCGAGTCCCGGTTAAGTTCTGATCACCATTAGTCTAAACATTTTTAATCTTAAATTGCGGTACTAGTGGCTGGTAGAAAATTTAATTAGGGGATTCTAAAGTTTATTTTAACTGAAGACGGATGCTGATATATTTTCACTTCTGATTGTTGATAAGGATGTTTGAGGACCTGGTGATGCAGAGCGCTCGGTACAAGAACCTGGTGCCCGTGGCCCTCCTGCTGGGGTTCTATGTGTCGCTGGTGGTGGCCAGGTGGTGGGCCAGCGGCCTCGCCATGCCCGACAATACCCACACTGCCATACTACTCGCTACCCACATTCCTGGCAATGTAAGTTCCGAGCTCCTACGTCTGTTGTTAGGAAACCTTCCTTTTTGTGTGTTCTTGCTTCCTAACTACATACAACATTCGGTGTGTTTTGCATGTGTGTAAACATTTACAAAACTCCTCCCTCTGCTCTCAACAGGACTCCAGGGCATTCGAGATCCGTTCGAGGGTGATCCGGTACATTAACCTCACCTGTACTATGGTATTCGCCCACGTGTCCGCTGCTGTGCACAAGAAGTACCCACACCCTGAGAGCCTGGTGACAGAGCGTGAGTACTTGTTCACAAGTTTGTGGTGCGGGTTTAGTAGTAGTGTGGTGGAGACCGTAGATAGAGATGTGGGCTTTCAAACCTTCGATGTTTAGGGCTTGAGGAGTAAAAGTTTTTGACCAAACCACACACTAGAGTGTGAAGGGACGAAGACCTTTCGGACCGTCCTGGACCATTCAAGTAGATTGTCTTGAGAATACACGTACAGATAACTGTTTTTCGAAGCGATGATGGGTGATGACGTGCTGTTCGAGGCTTACATTTTGTTGAATATGCCAGAGCCAAATACGATGACCAAACCCCACGTCGGAAAATGAAGAAACATTTCCTTTCCGACTTAATAATGGTCCAGGACGGACCGAAATATCCTTTCTTCCTTTTTCTTACGTGTGGTTTGGTTATAAAATCTTCAACCACGTTATTGTGACTCGTCGTCTGCAAATACAAAGTTCTCCACTAGTGCTCGACCAGTAGAATATAAGAGTTCGAATCCCAGGATAGAAATGGTAGGGCACAGTTCCTGTCGCCTCGTGTGCGTTCACTTATTAGTAAATAGATACCTGAGAGTTAGTCAGCTGTTCTAAGGTTGCATCCTAGGAAGAGTCAGTCAGTTCCCTCGTTATAAACCTAACTTGTGTATACATTATATATACAAACAGGCTCCTTGCCCCCGACAAAATGAATTAAACTAGGATGTTTAAACACATCTCCATTCCAGATTACTAATGGGTTGAAGATGAAAATATTTCGCAAACTTGATACAAAATAGTAGTTCTAGACATACATAATCTTAATTCAAAAGTCCATATTATAGGAAAATACAAAATTCGAATTATTGCAGCTCATAAAGATCTTAAACTAATTCTTAAGAGCTGTGATCTCTGGTGCTCAGATCTGGCGACGGAGCTAGAGGGCCGGGTCCTGGCGGAGGCTGAGGACCACGGCTGTCGGGATAGCAAGTGGCTGCCCCTGGCCTGGAGCTGCCAGCTGGTCCACGGCGCTAGAGACGAGGGCTTCCTGCAGGCCGGCCCCGGCATGGAGGCGCTGGTGGCGGAGATCCTGAACCTGCAGAGCCAGTGTAGGCACCTCGTAGAGTGGCACGAGTTTAATGTTCCCTTGATCTATACCCAGGTGAGGCACCACCCCGCCCTCCCTGAATTGGGAGTAATGCAGTAATCTTTGACTTTATTCATAATAATCATTAATGATTTTTTTGACATACCTGTAATTTCGAAGACTTGTAAAGTATGAGATATTGCAAATTGAAATAAATGGAGAAGTTCAGAAGTATACATCGTATCCAGAGAGCATGTGGCAGCTGTTGTTAAAGTTCTGGCACTGTGGGTAGTGGCACTGGGGGAATAATGAACATATGGTCATTGTTTATGGTAAACAATGAGAGGCAGGTGGCGGGGTAAAGTCTCCTCGTCCCCTCCAGGTGGTGACGATAGCAGTGTACACGTACTTCCTCTTCTCACTGGTGAGTGAACAGTACCTGGACGAGAGTCGGCATTACCCGAACTACGAGGTGGACCTCGTAGTGCCTGTCTTCGCCCTCCTCGAGCTGGTGTGCTGCCTGGGCTGGCTCAAGGTGGCACAGGCACTCCTCAATCCCTTTGGCTTCGACGATCAGTCCTTCGACCTGTTGAGAATCCTCGAAGACACTCGTCATGTGAGTCCGACTTGTTGATGGCACTCAAGGAGTACCGCGCGTGTCATAAACACCTTGACACTACTGACAGTTTCGACCTCCATCACTTTCTCACTTGTTCCACTCGGTTTGCAAATTAACTTTTTACTTTTTCTCGACACCTTTGTTTCTTTAGTTTGAATTTATGAACTTATTCTTGATGTTTCAAGAATTCCTGTTAATCTGGTAAGTGGTGATCAAATCGCCTCTTTTTCTTCTATCTTCGGTATATCATATTTAATGCCTTTTAACCTCTCTTCATAACTTTTGTTTATCAGATCTGGGAGCCGTTTTCTAGCATGCCTTTGCACCTTTTCCAGTGTATTGATGTGCTGCTTGAGATACTTTTTATTTATTTAAGAAAATACAATATAAAGAGTTTTACAAGGCAATACTACATTATAATTCTCATACTGGCACCACATAGCTGCTACATATTCCAGTTTTGATCTCGCAAGTCATGAAAAATATTTGTATTTCACTATCTAAAGCGGAATTTCACTTTCACTATATTATATTTCACTATTTCACTTAAAATAGAAATTTCCCTAAAATATTTAAATATGATTGAGAATTTTCATAACTCCAAAGTAGAGCTGTTGAAAGTCGACTAGATTCGTAATTTTGAACATTGACATTAGACAAATTGAGATGAAAGGGCAACATTTATATTCATCGGCCAGGAACTATAACGGCAAAGTTACGTTAAGACGACTTGTAATTGTGGGTGGGGGGGGTAATGTTCAGTATTAGGATAGGTTAACTTGGCTTGGGATAGTATAAGATAAAGCAAGATAGGTTCAGTAAATGTTGAAGTGTAGCCTTAATGGCAAGTTTATCTCCTTTTCTCTTTCCTTTGTTGGTTGCTCCTGTCGACGACCGTCTTCCATCAGTCGGGGTTCGTGATCTGTCACACCCGCTACGGACAGTACTCCGCAGAGGCACAGTGGCGCCCCACGGACAACAGTCGCATGCACATTGTGGATCTTGGCGTTCTTCCCGGGGCTCTGGGCGAGATCCTCACACCAGATACAGTGCTTGGCTGCTCTATGTAGGGCAGGTGAGCCAGAGGGGCTCTCTTCCCATGGACATTCGTCTGTAAATCTTGTATTTAGTGTTAATGCTTAGTGAACTTTTGTGTGATGGCTGTTGAAGTAAACAATACAACAGATTAATGCTTTATTGATTTTCATCTTAAGAGTAATGTGCACATAGGCTAGTCCCAGGCACGGGGTCTGGGATTAATTAATCCCATTGTCTCCTCGTCAGAGACAGTGTCAACAACTGACACCACGCATGAACAGTCACGGTATTGGTCGTGGAGGAACAGTAACAGTATTGGCCATGCAAGAACAGTGTCTCAAAGATAATATTGCTCGGCTAACAGTCTCTTTCAGACTGTCTCATCTGATATAGATTTGACAAAATCTGAGCTCTCAAAATGTCAAATAATTTAAAAAAAAATTAACTCCTACTTGAAGGTTAGCGTTAAGTATTTCATTCGAAATGACGTGCAATCATAGATCTTAGTCAAGTATTCCAAAGTTTATATGCAACATTTAGTCCATGACCCTGACTGAGCCTTCCCACCGCCGGTCCCTGGATAGTTTTCAGGTTACAGGATAGGTTAAATAGGAAAAACTTGTGCGAATAGTTCACAAATGCAAATTGCTTTAAGATCATTGTAGCCCAGGTCCTGGACCCGTTGTGTGACCATCCTGTCTGCCCCACTGGCACAGGATGGGAACGAAGGGTAGGAAATTTAACAGGAGAAAGCGCCAAGCCATTACGACTATAAAGCACTTGGAAGGGATAAGGATTTGGGACGGGGGGGGGGGGGGGGGAAGACTGGTGCTTAACTCGGACGGTCGGGGAGTGAACGCCGATCTGCATGAAGTGAGACCGTCGCTCTAAGAAGGGGCCAGAGTCTTCATAAATTAAATAATGGTGAAGGCAATTTGTCTGCCCAAGTAGCTCTCACCCGGCCGGCACATTCAGGTCCTCGTTTTTAACCGTGGCTGGGAAGAGACCAAAATAGGCACTCCCACAACCTCCTCCTCGGCCAGCACAGACTAGCGGGAGGAGGCAGGCAGGTAGGTAAGGGTTCCGACTGGCACCTTAACAGCAAAAACAGCGCTCCATAACCTAATGGTTCCCATTGTCGGGGGACAAATCCTATTAGGCTATACCCCTAGGCTACTACTGGCATTACTCAGGGTGCAACCACCAACAGTTACCAAACTCGTGGGAACCTATTAACTGCTAGGCGAATAGAGGCATTAGGCGGAAGAAAACTTGCCCAAATGTCTATCCTGCAGAAGGAATGTACCAGGGGACCTTTTAGTTGTGCACCTGCAGCACAGAGAACTGTTCAGCAGGACCCTATCTGGTTCCTTTAGCTGGCACTGTGCAACCTAACCGGTTAATAGCAACTGCCGCGTGACCTGAATAGCAACATGAAAAAGAGCGGTCTTAATGTCACTGACTTGTAGACAAGATTGCGTGTTGCTGATTTGGGGGCGACGACGATCGTGGGATCCGATCCCGTGAAGGGTTAATGGGCCTGTACCCGGGCCCCTTCTGGGCCTGTACCCGGGCCCCTTCTGGGACTAATGTACCTCGCGACAAATAAAATCAGACAGGGAGATGATTGGGGATCCCCAGGAGTCCCTCAGGGTGACGAGCACCGGCCTCGCCCCACACAGAGAACACCGGGTAGCAAAAACTCGGCCCCCCCAACCAAAACGCAAAATTCGTCCAGTGCCCCTCGACAGAGCAGAAGCCAGCCGCCCACCATGGCCAAAGGCGCACTAGGCACCCACCACACTTGGCCCGGCACCCCTCGGCCCAAGCCGGCGCCGGACACTGTCACCCCGCCGGGAGAAGCAGCCAGAAAACGTTCAAAATCTATCGACTATCCTGTGACCCCAAGGCCATGTGTACCCCAGGCGTCGTAACAATCGGACCGTTGAATAGACATTGCCAAATGGCAGAATAAAAATCCAAAATCCGGAAACCAAACGTGATCCGGCGGCTCCCAGGCGGAGCAGGTGTCCAGACGACCGCTCATCATCAAGGTTGAACCAGGAGTCCAAGAGTGGGTGGAGTCGCTAGTCCAGCTGACTTTTGTTTACAAACATTAACATTTATAAAGAGCGCACGTGGTCGCGTGCATCGACCTCGCTCGAGATATATCTACCAAACAATACATCTAATAATATGGTTTAAACTCGTTACTAGTAACAATAGACCTAAAAAAAGAACTAGTAAATATACTGTTCGACGGGGAATCAGGAAAGCCAGCTAAGCTCACTTGTGAATTCCAAACAAAATTTTTCCTATTGCGAGAGTTGCAATTTATGGCTGGCGAGGTATTGCACCTGTTCCCAGGCATTTTAGCAATCTTTTCACCTCCGGAATAGTTATTGCTGAGGGCGCTAGAATTTTCTGTAACATATTAGGAACAGGAGGGGAAGGGGGGGGGGGGGAGAATATCTAAATTCGCTACTACCTAAAATTGTACATATGTGTGTTTTTAATTTGGCATAATTTATGAGCATCAGGGATCATGTGTAGGTGCAAGGAAATGAAAAAAATAGTTCTTCAATGTGTTTGGTCTCAATCGGCCATTATTTGCATTTAAGTTTTCAAATGAATTATAATTAGCTTTTCAAAGTTCTCATTTGAGTCTGCTGTCTTTACCCCTTTGTTCTCCCTTTCATACATACTTAATATATAGTCACTACTTACCTTGTACTCCATTCTATATTTCATTCCGTTTAGAAACCCAGAGATAGAGATAAGGTAGTTATCAATAGAAAGCGTAAAGCCAGTTTACCTGAAGCACTTGGAGAAGTGAGGACGGCTTGGAGGAGAGGCCAGTCGTCAGTGCCAACAGGGCACTAATGCCTCTTAAGAAGCAGGTACGAGCTTGTCCCTCCTGCATAACAACCCGCCTTTGTGGCGGGTACTGATAATTGTGACAACCGAATCATAGATTATAACAACCCGGTAATTGCTGAAAGTACTTCTTTTAACACCCTAGTATTGTCTTGCATCTTGCGCTCATCTCCACCTTTCATACCACTTGGTAATGGTCTAGGTAATTATCTTCGTGATAAACTCCCTAAACTATCGTTAATTCGTTCACAGGCAACACACAGTAACACCTCACTCATTACACACACAGTAATACCTCACTCATTACACACACAGTAACACCTCACTCATTACACACACAGTAACGTGTTACACACACTAACGTGATGGGTCAGTGAACAAATTCATAGGAGCCGGATTTTCTCATTGACGCAGTCACGTTAGTGTGATTACTGTGTATTGAAAGAGAAGCGTCGGAGGTAGAGCATTCCTGGATGACAGAGCCAGGGTGCATGGGGGGGGGGAGGGGATTGTGTGAAAATCCTGGTCTGGCTTCAGTGGAAGCCTCAGTAAACCCTCGTGAGCTCAGTAGAGCTCTAGGTTGCAATCCTTTTACCATGTCGTGGACCAGTTGACTAGGGCCTGTAGGTAAGATCATGTCCAGTGTTAGACCCCAGGATTGGTGACGTTGCCATGAGGTCACGACCCACATCACCACAGATGAGCCTATAGCAGCCTATTATGCTTAGCAGGCAGAATAGCCAATCGCTGATTGGCTATTATCTTAGAAAAAAAAGGCTGATCGCTGACCTAAACACGCGTGCGACACCCAGCCAATATTTCCTGTGTGGAGCCAGTGCACAGAGCAGACGTGTTGTCTTCTGTTTATCAGCCAATAAATATAAACACACCGTCAAACTTCTTCGCCCGTCGAGCTAAACCACAGCATCCTTAATATTAGTAAATAACCAGCAAATGCCCAGGATAACATTGTGCTCACTTGTGGGTCTTTGTTCGGAGGACGGGCTGGTATGTTCGGAGGACGGGCTGGAATGTTCGGAGGACGGGCTGGAATGTTCGGAGGACGGGCTGGAATGTTCGGAGGACGGGCTGGAATGTTCGGAGGACGGGCTGGAATGAAAAACGGTTTACACACACGACTCACAACTAATGACGTTCGAATATTTCCGGAACAAGTGCTTCACTGAGCAACTTTGTTCGAACCACATAATATAATGAACAGTGGAAGACATTTTCCACACCTAATATCAAAGCTTTAGTGATTTTTAGATAATTTTCCACACCTAAAATCAAAGCTTTAGTGATTTTAATCAAAGCTTTAATCAAAGAATCAAAGCTTTAGTGACCCTAAGGTGGCTTTTATGTACATTTTGCTAGTCTTATCTATAATAAAGATGATCACTGATGAACAGATTCTAATTATTGATGAATAATGAAAACTGTTATTTAACACCTAAATGCTTACTATACACACAACGAACCTCTTCGTTCTGTGAAAATAACGAAATACATTCTCGTCAACGAATTCTTCCCACTTGGCTTCACCTCCTTCCTGTCTTCCTCCTACAAACAAATATTAAAAACCAAAAACACCATTTAGCGCGTCAGCACAGTAAACGGATTAAAAGTTTGGACACACCAAGATAATGAATTTGATACTTAGTGCAGGAGTGGAGAGAGATGTATATTCTCTGTTCCTCTCGTTTGTCTGTCTCCCCTCCCTCTTGCCTGTCCTGCCTTCCCATCGCTCCTCCTCCCCATCCCCTTCATCCTCTCCTATCCCTCCCTGTCCCCGGGAGGAATTTCAGAGTTGGATTTTCAGTGGAAATGTGTAATCGTTTTAAGCTTTTCTTCCATAAACTCTCTTCTGGTAATTTTCAGGTTAATGTTTTTGCAGTGCGGGCTTGTTACGTTGGTGGCTTGTTATTCTTATATTTTGAGAGTGCAAGTACTCAGCGACACACTTACCTTCACACTTGGACCTGGTATATGTGTTGGGGAACATCCCCCAACACAGTCGGGTCGGGGTTGGCATAAAGGATACGAGTGTCATTTAACACGGCTACAAAGGCACCCCCACTACCCTTCCCCTCTTGACAATTTTTTGATTATCACAAACTGAACCAGGGATTTGTATTTTTTTTATTATAATGTAAAACATTATGCATTGATGTTTGTAAATTTAAACAATCTCACATTTTGCCTGTAATGTGTGTGTGTTGATGATGCCTGGAGCTTGCCTACGTATTCCTCCTGCCGGCTAACTGTCCCGGTTTTTGCAGGGTCAACTTCCGTTTACAGAACAACGTCCTTCTTTCTTGTAGAGGGTCGTCTTGTCAGTATATATATACATACATAATCCGTTCATTTTATCATCATGGTGAAAAAGGATTGGATAAATTTTAATATATATTGCTCTCCACTTGTCTTAATATATTCTCATGATATTTTACATTTAATCCTTATACTCCTGATTACCAGGAGACTGACTGACACAAAACTACGTCAATAGAGTGAGTCCAATACCCCCCACATTATAATGTTACAAGGCCCACATAGAGCGTATGGATATGAACCTGTCTCCGGTATCCTCCATCCACGAACTGTTTCAGGAGTAGGCAGGATCGAACCCAAAAGGCTCGGGAATCTGCACTTCAGTCGATTGAAGGTCGAGGGTCCTTAATTCTTGGTGGATCTACACACACACACACACACACACACACACACACACACACACACACACACACACACACACACACACACACACACACACACACACACACACACACATACATACATACATTCCAGGAGAAAGCTTTAGGAAGCTCAGGTCTTTTGGAAATCGCGAGTGGCAGCAGACAAAGAGGGGGACTAACAATACAGGTCAGGTCATCAATCCCAATAACTCTACTTTCACATCAACTCATTTTTCACACCGTCCAATCAACTCCATCAGACGCCTAGCGCATCACTCATCCATTTTTGCTCGACCACCGAGCAGATAAACTTCCAGCGATCTCGGAAGGAAAGAGGATTTTATCTGGACGTAAAAATTGGCTGACAGTTATATAATTTTTCGTTAGTACTCGTCGATATTTTAACATAGCCGACCTGACCTAATAATACCCTCGTAGACTCATCTTAATTCTCGTAAGTCGCTTGTACTGGCCAACAGTCGTCACCATCTCTCACTACCAATCAACAATCAACTAACAAGTGTTCACCAATACAGTCCAATACCTGATAACATTCACCAAATGATCGCCAAAGTCCTGGCTATAAGGAACTCACCAGTACCCATTATTTCTCGCCAAACTCGTCAACATTTTTCAATTAATCATACGAGATCGCTTTTGGAGAATTGAGAAGCCCTTGAGTGAGATTAGTTCGGGTAATTTAGGTCTTACCGGTGGTGCAGGTCTCTTCCTTCCTCCTCCTCTACTCCTCTGTTGTGTTCGCTTCTCTTCCTCTCCTACATGTCCTCATCCTCATAGTATTAGTGGCTTTATGTGTTCTTATTAACGTGTAAATGATCGTTCTAAGACTCGGGCATCTGTGATATATCGTGATGAAGGCATTCTTACAGCTCTATGATTAATCTAACGTTGCTCTGTCCAGCGTATTGCAACATGCTAAAGTTACACACAGAGATCACACTAACGTGAGGCATCAAATGATGTCGTAGCTCAGTCGATTAAGGCAGTGTCTGGGATGCTCCCGGACGCAGGTTTGAATCCTCGTCACGGCCCTTGTGGATTTGTTCTTGCTATAGTTGACCTGCCACAGTAGTAGAGGAGGAAAGGAGGGTACACTGCGTATATAAGAACATAAGAGCACCTACAAAAGGCAAATACGAGGAAGCTCCTATTTATAGTCACCCAAACTCGATCATAATTATGTCAAACATACGCTTGAAACAATCCGGCGTCGCTTATGATAACCGGTAATTTATTATAGAAATCAACAACCTTATTTCCAACCAGTATTTTGCCAGGTTTTTCCTGAATCTAAACTTATTCAATTTATATCTAGTGTTTCTATTTTGTGTTAAATACTGAATCTTGTTTATACCAATTTGGTTACATCCTTTCATCCAATTATACTTCAGTCATGTCACCCAATTCGTCGTATTTCTATACAATGTTAAGAGTGTTTTTTTATCTCTTTATAAAAAATATGATTATTAACAGAGTCCTTCAATGTACGCATTCGAGTGACTTTGTTCATATTACAGTACAGCTTCAAACAAGAAGCCAGGCATCCACTTACCACCGCTACACCACTAAACCAGCTACCACTACCACCACACCAACTACCACCAGCTACCACCACCACCACACCTGCCACCACCACCGCACCAGCTACCACCACCACACCAGCTACCACCACCACCACACCAGCTACCACCACCACCACACCAACTACCACCACCCACCACCACACCAACTACCACCACCCACCACCACACCAACTACCACCACCCACCACCACACCAGCTACCACTACCACCACAGCAGCCACCACCAGCACCACTAGCGGGTCCGGCGGACCATCCAAGGGACTCTCACACACGCACGGGCCACGTTCACTGAATTTATTTCGTGCCTTCTGACAACTCCTCGACTTAATTAACAAGTTGCTTCCTAGGTGGAATACCAAGCAAGCTAGCAAGCACCGCCCTCCGTCACCCTTCCTGCTCTCCTGGCCTCCTTCCCTCCTGGCCTCCTACCACACGCTGTGGCCTACAATAGTCCTTCTATTCCAGTTTGCCTACTGCTTTCTGGTGTGTTGCATCACTTCGTGTTGCTTTCTTGTGGCTCGCAGCATTCCAGAACATGAATATGGAATCATAGGTCATTGTTTCTCTCTCTCTCTCTCTCTCTCTCTCTCTCTCTCTCTCTCTCTCTCTCTCTCTCTCTCTCTCTCTCTCTCTCTCTCTCTCTCTCTCTCTCTCTCTCTCTCTCTCTCAGAACGTTACTATTGCCTCCAAGAACGTCAGTACCTTTCCTAATTCTATACGATATATAACATATTGTTTCGTGTTCTATTTTGTGTTTACATGACCACCACCTTATTAATGTCACCTTTGGAGTTTTCTTTCATCCACTTGAGCACTTTAGTTGCGTCACCCCTAACTTCTCACCTTTCTGAAAGAAACTAAGCTTTTTTAAATCTCTTTTGGAAGGTATATTTTTCAAAAAGGTTTATGTTGCTTCTGGAAACGATCCTGTTGTTTACGCAAGTATTTGGAGCCCCAATTTGCATTCCTCTTTCTTTCCTTCTACTTCCTGCCTGTCAACATATAAGTTATAAACAGTTGCACTCTGCATACTCAAGAGTGAGTATTATAGATACAGTCCACTATATGCTTAAGGCCAACGTTTTTTCCCTCCATTTCGTAACAAAAATGAACCGTAAATTGTAGGCAGGGAGCCACGTGGGTAGACTGGGCCTCCGTGATCATGTTATGTGTGTCCCCTGGGTGTGCTTCCTCGGCTCGGCCCCCACAGTCAGCCCCGCGCTGTCTCTGAGACTACCACTTACCACAACCACTTACCACAACCACTTACCACAACCACCTTCATGTCTCCTTCCTTACCACCACCACGTCATGAAAACAGGTAATTTAAAAGGTCCTCTCCTAACCTAACCAGTTACAGTCTCGCTCCTGCTAGGTAAGTCCACGACGGGCTCACCATAGCCCGTGCTACTTGGAACTTTTAGTTCCATGTAGCTGAATCTAAAACAACAACAACAGCCTAACCTAACAGACTAAGCCAGAGGACCCAGATAGAAAACAGGACAGTACGTCAATTTCGCGAGCCGCTTTAATTTTCTAGTACGACACTTTTTGGCCTTAATGCGCATAGAAAAACGACGTAATTCGTATGAGGACGGGTTGGTGACTGCTTGGCTACTGCTCCACGCTGGATGATTCTCATTCTCTTTAGGTCTTGCCCTTCACCGTTCACTCATGCCTGGCAGCCCACTTGTCCTCACATCTCGTGACTGGAAGCGTTTGTGCCCCCGAGCTCCTGGGCATCCCACCCACTGCACCTGTGGGCGGGATGCTCACCTTCTCATGCCACCTTGCCCTCCCAAAGCCCTGGTATCGCCTTCAGAGAGGAATCGCACCTAAAAAAAAAAATCCGTCTATTTCTTTATCTTCGAGTGTAGATCAGATTACACACAATCATCTTAATCTCTCTTCTGCTCTCAGCGAACTTCTTCTATTTCCTTAGCAACGTCCCCAACGTCTCTCATGACAACTCTGCTTGACACTTCTACGATTTTTTTTCCATTGCATGGTTGGGTAATTGTCAGATATCACAAGGCCTTTTTTTTTACCTCTCTATCCCTCACCCCGTGGGTAACAGTCTCCCCTCGCCCCGTGGGTAACAGTCTCCCCTCGCCCCGTGGGTAACAGTCTCCCCTCGCCCCGTGGGTAACAGTCCCCCCCCCCGTGGGTAACAGTCCCCCCTCGCTCCGTGGGTAACAGTCCCCCCCTCGCTCCATGGGTAACAGTCCCCCCTCGCCCCGTGGGTAACACCCCCTCGCCCGAGGCACCAACAAGGCCCACCAAACACACACTGTCATCACTCGTCTTTATCACCTCGCCAAGAGAACGAGACCATTCGCTATATATCCAATTTCCTATCAAATATACCATGATTCATAATACAATTTCTCATTTTTGCGAGGCGTGTGATGGTGGCCTCCGGCGGCCGAGTGGGTGGACGTGTTCGCGACATGTGGGATATGCAGCCCGTCCTCCGAACAGACCTAAAAGTGATTCCATGCACCCGCCAAACCCCCCCTTGTTTATGAATGAACAACCCGTCCTCGACTAAAGTTCATTCCATCCAGCGGTCGACCCCACAGACGCATTCATAAATTTTTACATGTTGTTCATTCAAAACGGGAATTTTCTAAAATATAAATTAATATTATAATATATTAGCATATTGTGTATATATAGGCATATGTTAGGTTAGGTGTTTAGGTTCTGTTGGCGATTATTTGTTTTTGTAGTACGTGGGTGAAGCATTTACAGCGTTGTGGTTCGAACAAAATTAATCAGTGAAGCACTTGTTCCGGAAGTGTTCGAACGAAATCAGTTGTGAGTCGTGGGTAAACTGTTTTTCATTCATAAACAGCTGGGGGTTTGGCGGGTGGATGGAATCACTTTTGGGTCTTTGTTTGGAGGACTGGGTGTAATATTTATATTCTTGGGACATTAGGAGATATTTATCGTTTAATAGTTTTCTTTACATATATTGTCATCAAAACTAATTCATTTAGTGAACTGGTTCATAATACATTAATTTTCTCCACCTGGAGATGCTCCTTCGAAGTTCATAGAACCAGAAATATATGGAATTTAAACTGTGCAAAACAATTTAAATTCCATATATTTCTGGTTCAATGACCTCGGGTAGTAATTGAATTGTTGTATTAATACATGCCGACGTGTATGAATATACCACAAGTGTATACCATAAAAACCACAACCGGTATAGTGAAAGGTTTCTTGCTCAATGCACTTAAGTTTTACAGGCGCTAGTTCCTTGAAGACAAGTTACATCGCCTCAGAAAACCTCTAATGAAGAACACCTGAACTCCAACACAACACAAAAGGAGAACATTGTTTATTCTCCCAACAGACCACAAACTGAATCACTAAACACCAGCAATAAAGCTAATGTGGGAGTTGCACCCAAAACATTGACTAAAGTCAACAATCTTGTCACGAGCAGAACTAACAGCAAGAACACAGCGACAGGGCTGAGTACAATTAACCCGCCAAATACACCGAAAATACGACGTTGGTACAACGTTCGAACAAGTTTTAATACCTAACCAGTTATAACAACCAATATAGCAAGTTGTAACAACGTTCTAATACGTCATAAACACGTTAAGCCAAGATGTAACAACTTTATTACAAGTTGTAACAAACGGAAAATAGAGACAGTTTGGGTTTGTGTTTCCAGGGTTAACGCCTTGTAGCAAGTATGGCAAAAGCCCCGGCCACCTCTGCAGGTGGATGATGGTATGAGGGGACAGGGAGAGAGAATGAGGGGACAGGGAGAGAGAATGAGGGGACAGGGAGAGAGGATGAGGGGACAAGGGGACAGGGAGAGAGGATGAGGGGACAAGGGGGCAAGGAGAGAGGATGAGGGGACAAGGAGAGAGGATGAGGGGACAGGGAGAGAAGATGAGGGGACAAAGAGAGAAAATGAGGGGAAAGAGAGAGGATGAGGGGAAAGAGAGAGGATGAGAGGAAAAAGAGATAAAGGCTTGTAGGTGATGATTGATCCTGGCATGAAAATATAAGTATTACATCACTAATAAGTTAATAATGTTATGATATTTCTTCTTTTTGTAAGATTCAGTAATATTTAAATGTGTATATATTTAAAAAAGTAAACATTCTGAATTGTAGTGTTAGGAATGTGAAAACAAAATACCCGACGCAGGTGAACGCTTCCTTGTCCATTTATGCCAGATAAACATTGAGACAAAGCTGCCAACATATACCACGTTGGAGACCAATATTGAGCGATAATATTCATGGCTTTAACAGTAGTTCATTAGACAGGTATTCTTTATTTATACAATACTATCCAATCTGACAAACCCCAATCGCCTTCACATGCCCAATTGGGACTGTCAGCCGCAACGAACTCAGTATATAGGCAAGACAACAACGTCCCTCTCTAGGCAATTAACAATGCACTAACAACAGGGCTCCATCAAGGAACATATAGTCGCCACACATAACGAGACGATCACCAGGGATATCTTGACAAGCAACACCTAAATAATTGATAGATACAATGACAATAGACAATTAGACACCAGTGAAGCTCTAAATATCAAGAAATCTAGATCAGCCATCAGTAACCAACTAATACACAATTACACTCTACATAATACAACCCGTCTTCTTACAAAATTACGTCGCTTTTCGCTCGTATGCGCTACGGCCTAAAAAGCCCGTAATTTGAAAATGAAAAATAATTGAAAATAAATTTTGGATTTTTTCTTCGAAAACAGTAAGTTAAGAGTCCTCTGCTAGGTTATTGGAGGGCAGGAAGTTCTCCGAAGGTTTCAAAAGGTCATGAAAACCGTTAATTGAAAGTTTCATCTCCTAACAGAGTAAGCCAGAGGACCCAAAACAGAAAACGGTACAGTACGTCACTTTCGCGAGCTGATTCCATTTTCAATTACGTTCTTTCTTAGCCTGAGTGCACATATGAGCGAAAAATGACGTAATTTGTAAGAATACGGATTGCTTCAAGACCCCGGAACCAACGCAGAAGTTGGACCAAATGACCCTGTAACAGGAACGGAAGCAACCGGCAGAACATAAGCTGCCAACATGTCACACGCTATACATTTAATACTTATCAATATATCCAATGTAATGCCATTCATCAATGGCATTATATATATGGCAATGTAATGCCATATATATATATCCCTTTTTATCCAATGTCCTTTTCACCCAACCTCCTCTTCCCTCACGCTACAACTCCCCCTCTTCCCCTCACGCTACAACCTCCTCTTCCCTCACGCTACAACTCCCCCTCTTCCCCTCACGCTACAACCTCCTCTTCCCTCACGCTACAACTCCCCCTCTTCCCCTCACACGCCTTGCCATCTTCACCTCACGCTCCTGATTAATGACATCTATAAAGCAAATTTCCCCGACGAAAACGGAGAGGGTGGACGGGTTGCTATGGATGGGTGGAGGAGGGGGGGAGGTTTTCTCTGGGGGATTGGTTGGGGGGGGGGCCCTGGGATGGTTGGGGGTGTCCCTGGGATGGTTGGGGGGGTGGTGTCCCTGGGATGGTTGGGGGTGTCCCTGGGATGGTTGAAAGTGAGGGTATAGACTTTTCAAACTTGAAGAAGTGGAGGTAAAAATGAAGGGTCGATTCTGGTACTCATTTGCCGGAGTAAGAGGGCTTCAGGGCCCGATCCCCAAGGCTGTTATTTTCCAGCGCCTAAATTGTGATCGATTGATGTTTTCGTGACCTTCTTGTGGATCAGTGGTATGATGGGATGGGGAATGGTGGAACGGGTAGGGGGGGTATGGGCGCAAAATGAGGTGATGGGGGTGTGAGGCTGCTCTTGATATGTCTTAATGGAACGATGAGATCCTCCAGGAGGTGGGGGGGGGAATAAAAATATAAAATGTTCTGTACTGTAACATCACTTGAGAATGAACCATATAGGTTCGAAACGTCATGCGATTTTATTATTAGTGTAATATATTCTTCAGGTGCTCAATTCTTTTTCTTCACCTTGAAAACAACATGACTTTTGGTGAACTTCTCTTGGGGGGGGGGGGGAGTGGGTATGTATACGCTTGGGGAAAGTAGGTAGAACTTGGGTAAGATGTAATGTACATTTAGGGAATTGGAACCAAGGGTAAGAAATATTTTGTGTATGTATTTTTTTGGTATTTATGTAAGAACCTGAATTAAAGAGGAAGAATGCAATGGAAGAGGAGGTAAATATTGGAGAATAGTAGAAGCTACTGGGTAGAAGCCTTGGCAATTATGGAGATCTTAGGGTAGGAGGATAGACACTGCCTTAAGCTACTCTGACCTTTTTGGAATGTGTTTTAGTATATCAATAAACTTGGACCTGAAACTCACGGTAGAATTATGTACCAACCAATTTTGGAACGAAGATAATTAGAGGAAATGGGGATATAGGAAGTCATGAATGACTTGAAATGGGATAGATAATAACGAGGAATTAAGAAGACTGAAGACTTGTAAGGGTAAAGGAAGAGAAAGGGACGTGGAAGAGGAGGAAAGGCCTAGAGAGAAGACGAGAAGGGGGTGCCAGGAAGAAGGGGAGAAAAGGATGTTTGGAAAGGTAGTGTGTGGTGGGCTTTGATAGAAATATAGAGAGGGAGGTGGTGAAGGGAGAGTGATGGGCTGTGAGAGGTACCAGAGAGAGAGAGAGAGAGAGAGAGAGAGAGAGAGAGAGAGAGAGAGAGAGAGAGAGAGAGGAAGGAAGGGAGGGAGGGAGGGGGAAGTTGAAACCTGTCATGTCGGCTTCTGTTTCTGTTCTTGGTTTTTTATCTTTCCCTTTTTTATTTCTCTTTGTCCTGGAATGTTCAGACTTTATTGCTCTTTATTGCCCTCTCTCTCTCTTTTTCTGTATATATGTGTATATATATATATATATATATATATATATATATATATATATATATATATATATATATATATATATATATATATATATATATATATATATATATATGCAGAATAACCACATGTGAAAAATAGAAAATGCTTAACGCGTTTTCGGCTAATTCGCCTTCATCAGAGCAAGGTAGAATGATTCTACCTTGCTCTGATGAAGGCGAATTAGCCGAAAACGCGTTAAGCATTTTCTATTTTTCACATGTGGTTATTCTGCATACTTGGATCAGTGTTTTTGTGATCATTGTTGCATATATATATATATATATATATATATATATATATATATATATATATATATATATATATATATATATATATATATATATATATATATATACATATATATATATATATATATATATTGTGACAATAATCTCCTTCAAGAGATTGAGCCTGCTCTTCCCTCCACAAACACGTCGTTGAAATTATATAAAACGACTATGGAAGACATGTCCAACAACAACAACAACACCAGCAAGGCTTGCCAGGGTGAGCAAAACGTATGCAGCCAGCCACCTGTTCGTACTCAAACCACCAAACTACATGTTGATCGCTACCGGCTCCGCTGATTGGTCGCCGGTCTGGCTGCACCTGCACTCGCCCCCCCATACTACTTGATGTCTGGGGTCGCACCAACCCCAGACTCAGAATGTTCAGTGCTCTCGTTGTCACCACTCCTCCCAGCTAGACGCTAGCGTGTACTGAGAGAAGTGGTGGCTTAAAGCCAATATTCCAACACCTCCCATTTCCTTTTATTGCACTTCTTGTTATTTTGCCTTAACGTAACTTTTCATTGTGTCATTTAATTATTCTTATTATTTTGATTGATTGATTTTATTATAAGAATTTGTTTGTGCATTTTATTCATGTTTTGATTTAATTAACGTAATTAAAATTTCATTGTTAAAGTTTACTTGTGCTTTGTGTGTCTTCTCCTTACCTTACCACAGACGAAGTTCCAGTTTTTTCTATTTTTTTTTATAACTATGTGACGAGGCCATACCCCTAGCCTTAAACAGCCGAACACCAACGCGTTACCGTCACAATATATATATATATATATATATATATATATATATATATATATATATATATATATATATATATATATATATATATATATATAATGTATGTATGTATATAAATGTGTGTGTGTGTGTGTTCCACTTAAAAAAATGCATTCAACCACAATTCTTCAACTTGAATCCAAACAGCGCAGCGATCCACTACCATGGACCCCAAATGGTCCAAGATCCCATGGGACTGTTTCCACATTTTGTAATGCTCCATGGAACTGTATGCACATTTTACAATGCTCCAAGGGACTGTATCCCCAACAGTACAGTGCTCAATTGACCAATATCTAAATAGTGGGTTTTGGATAGCTGGCTATTTTAGTGCGGATAACCAATTTTTATCAATTCTAATCTCACGGAATATGAGCCTAAGCCAATTTTGCTTTCAAACCGTACTTCCTAAAGAGTTTATCTTCAGATGAACATTTCAGCTTTTAGTTTGATTTAATGAGAGTTTAAGGTTAAATCTCAACAAAATACAATTAATTGGTCTTGGATATAGATTATGTACGATACCGTTGGCTGAACCTTGGCTTTGGTTGGGGTTTAAGGTCTAACAACGGCGTGGGAAATTACTAAGGCAACCACAACAGTTTACTGACCAGCCAGCAGTATACTTGTCCTAAACATAGTCCAGGGCTACTGTAAATACTGTATATGTATATATGTATATATATATATATATATATATATATATATATATATATATATATATATATATATATATATATATATATATATTATTCACACTGAGAGCTGGGATACACCTCGGTGTACTCGGTGTATATATCCACGTAGATCCACGTTGATATCAATTTATATGTGATATAAATTGGATAAGTTTAGATTTAGGAAAGACGTGGTTAGTGGTTAGACATTTCTAAGTGGTTACTTACATAGCAACCCTGATACTATGTAAGTGCACTTATATTTTTTTATTGTTCCCCTTCATCAAAATAAGTGGTTCGTAGTTGGTTGAATTCTTGTACCAACTCACATATCCTGATGCTATGGTCACTGTACGTCTTCTCCATTCCTCTATCTCAAATTGTCTGTTTAATATATGATAGACACTGTAGAATGTAAATGTCTAAATTTCTTTTTTTAGTTCCATGTTTTGCAGCTTTGTCTGCAATGTCATTCCCTATTATGCCTACATGACTTGGCACCCAGTTGATAAGTGTCTGACGACCTTGAATTATGATTGGATTCATGCTATGACAGTTGTATTCAGATGGATGTTGTTAAGTGTTACGCTGAGTTTGAGTGTTGAGAAGTCCCCGTAGCGCTCTCCTGGCTAGGACCAAGAAAAAGTCCCCGATAAGAAGCGAGGAACAGGACACAGAGGCCAGGCAGGACCTGCTTTAGCATTCGTCGCAGGCACTGGCCCACCTCGCCTCCGTCTGCAACTTCCTGCAACTTCATGCAGCTTGGATACACACTATAGCAAGTTCTTGTTTAATTAAAGGATTCCAGTTGTAGCAGCAGCGCCAACCGTTGCCCCCCAGAGAAGTTGCGAAACAGTAGTAAGTTGTGATGTGTTGTAAGTTGTAGCGGTGGATGTAAGTTGTTGCAGTAGAGGTGGTGTGTGTGTGTATAAAACCCTTGTCAGTGATGCTGTTACCAACTGTAGTTGTTATCAATGTACAGAGAAATCACTTTATCGTGATATATCAATGAGAAAATCCACAGGAGCCGTGATGAGGGTTCGAACCTATATGCGGTTCCCAGACGCACGTTCTAGTCAACTACACCAAAACATGGTCAAAAGAATTGCAACCTGGGGGTACTACTAACACCCTCAAGGCTCCCGAGGCTTCCCCCTGAAGCCGAACTGAGTGCAATGCAATTCACTTGAAGTCGAACATCCCACCAATAGGCAGCCATCCCAGCCCATGGCAGAAGCTTCTCCACAAATCCCTTCAACTCTCCCCCAATTACACCTTCCCAGCTTGGCTTGTTACATCCACCTCTCGCTCACAGCCCGCCAGTCGACTCTATGCATCCCTCCCCCCCCCCCCCTCCAGCATCCTTCCCTTCCGCAGCATCCGTTCCCTCCTGTGATCTGCCATCGCTGGTCGCCCGCTACCGTCCGACTCAAGTTCCTCCCGAGCGTAACTTTGATAGCTGGCGCCCCTAGGGATATCAACAGGGAATTTCCCCCCCCCCCATCCTCTCCCCGCCACCTCCCTTCCCCCCCTCCCCACCCTCCTCCTCCCCCACCACCCCACCAACTCCTCCTCTCCTCCCCCAAGTAATGCCTTAAGTAGCAGTCGTCTGGGCGGAACTTTGCTGGCCTCGTGAGGTTTGCTGGGGGCCCGGGTAGCCGGGTGTGGGTGGAGTGGTAGGGAGGAAGAAAGCACTGCGGCAGGGGATAACTGGTGTGGTGGGGGAATTTTTCCTCTCGGTGGTTTTGAAAACTGATGATGTCATCACCGGGTCTTAAACGTATGAAGGGGAGGGGGGAAGGGGCGGTGGGGAATATGGGCAGGGAAGATGGGGGAGGGGTTTAAGAAGCATAGAGTGACATGTTAATGGCAACATTGTATTGGATGAAGATAAATATTTAAAAGGAATTATGGACGAGAGAGAGAGAGGGAGGGAGAGAGACAGAGAGACAGAGAGAGGGGGAGGGAGGGAGGGAGGGAGAGAGAGAGAGAGAGAGAAACAGCTCGTCTTAGACTCAGTGATCACCATTTCTCATACACACTGAATAAGAAAATCTTGATTCTTCAGGAATCTGTACACCAGTTAATTGACAGTTGAGAGGCGGGACCACAGAGCCGAAGCTCAACCCTCGCAAGCACAACTAATTGAGTACAACTAGGTGAGTTCACTTTCCAAGTATACTACTCACATTCTTGAAAAATTTATCCAAGAACTTTTTCATCGCCTGTCTCATCTTCTGAACACCAACTTCAGTGGCTGTCTGAAACTATATGAAGGGTTAGATAGGTTTATATATACCGTCTGGGTGTGTATACCAAGCCGCTGACGTCTCCCCATATAGGTGTATATATCAAATATGGCGACTATATTCTATATACTACTGACTCGAGTGAAATGTGTTGGGCTGACCGCCATCATGGGACTTGGAGGACAACCAATAAGAAATAAGAAACGAAAAAAAAACCGGGGGCATTAATTTCTTAGTAGCCCCTTCCTCCTCTTCCTTCTTCTCCTTCTCTTCCTCTTCTTCCTCTTCTTGCTTCTCCTACTGTTCCTTCTACAATTGTATCTTCCACCTCTTTATTGCTAATTATTATTATATGTTTATAATGTTCGTTTTTATCTTTATCATTCCCTCTGCCCCGTTCCTCTCTTCTCTCTCTCAACACCACAGTTACGGCGGTGTGGGAGGCATCAAGGACGACTGACCATGGCCATTATGAGGCAGATTAGCATTGTTCTAGGAACTAGGAACACTCCGCATGATCCTCAGCGCCCTATCCCCTCCGGTTTGACCGTTTCTGCTGGGAACATTCGCCGAAAGTCTAAAAATAAGTAGGTTAGGTGAAAGAGAGAGAGAGAGAGAGAGAGAGAGAGAGAGAGAGAGAGAGAGAGAGAGAGAGAGAGAGAGAGAGAGAGAGAGAGAGAGAGAGAGAGAGAGAAGAGGTTCCTTTTAATAAAACCATTTGATTCTAAAACCCGCTTTGATGGCCGCCAACAAATCAAAATAGCACTAGATGTGTTTTTTACCTTTATTTTTTTTCGTAAGTCAAAGGCCGGCCCAGCCCGAGTCCGCCTGACTTTGAAGCCGTCCGCTGTTTGATATCTTGCCACGGCGGCCCGCTTACCTGGCGTTGGGGGTCAAGCCTGGCTTGCTGGGGCGTCAAGCCTGGCTTGCTGGGGCGTCAAGCCTGGCTTGCTGGGGCGTCAAGCCTGGCTTGCTGGGGCGTCAAGCCTGGCTTGCTGGGGCGTCAAGCCTGGCTTGCTGGGGCGTCAAGCCTGGCTTGCTGGGGCGTCAAGCCTGGCTTGCTGGGGCGTCAAGCCTGGCTTGCTGGGGCGTCAAGCCTGGCTTGCTGGGGCGTCAAGCCTGGCTTGCTGGGCGTCAAGCCTGGCTTGCTGGGGCGTCAAGCCTGGCTTGCTGGGGCGTCAAGCCTGGCTTGCTGGGGCGTCAAGCCTGGCTTGCTGGGGCGTCAAGCCTGGCTTGCTGGGGCGTCAAGCCTGGCTTGCTGGGGCGTCAAGCCTGGCTTGCTGGGCGTCAAGCCTGGCTTGCTGGGGCGTCAAGCCTGGCTTGCTGGGGCGTCAAGCCTGGCTTGCTGGGGCGTCAAGCCTGGCTTGCTGGGGCGTCAAGCCTGGCTTGCTGGGGCGTCAAGCCTGGCTTGCTGGGGCGTCAAGCCTGGCTTGCTGGGGCGGGTGGAAGATTGCCTGGCCTCTCTGTGTTTCTGAAGATCCAGGGAGGGGTGAATTTGTGTCTGGAGAATCGAGCTATTAGTTCTTGGACTTTCTAACCAATCTATTTTTCCTCTATTATATCTACTACATATATTTCATCTCTAACACACTGACACACACATTCCTAGGAAGCAGCCTGTAGCAGCTGTCTAACTCCCAGGTACCTATTTACTGCTAGGTAAACGGGGGGCATCAGGGAGAAAGAAACGCTGCCCTTTTGTTTCCGCCTCCACTGGGAATCGAAACCGGGCTATTAGGATTGCGACCTCCAAGCGCTATCCACTCAGCCGCCTGGGTAAAGAGTGCGTGTGTGAATACTATTTGTATCTCTAGAATATTGACGTATTACTTTGCTGTCAGTTTTATTCATCTCTGTCGGCTCGGCTGACAATCACGACCAAGGGTTTAGCTCTGCAGATGTTCAACAAGCTTATTTATGAAGTTCATCGACATCGTTTTCTGTTGACAAATTGAACAAACTTTCCTCTTAGCTGTTCAGGTTTTCAGTAATTGTTCCTGTAAATTGACATAAGCTGTAGAATAATTAATTTCTTCCGAATGCTGAAAAGCAAGACGGAAATTTTAATTTGTGATCCATTAAGGGAAATTATGGATTCAAAACTAATTCCTGGAAAGCCAGAGTGAACATGTTCCTTTCGTTCTAGATACTCAGGAATTGTTGTCAACTACCTTGTTCCATCCCCTGGAAGAAATAACCTTCCAGAAATAATACATTTTTACTTCTTCCAGAAATAATTTTTGTTTCCAGTACAAGAGATCCTGGAAAAACCATACTGGTTGTTCCATGAAAAAATATTTTGGCATTAAAATGATATAATCCATCCTATTGTATCCTGGAAACGATGATTAGCCTGTTCAAGGAAATATGGAGAAAATTCTTCCCTGTGCTTCCTAAAAAGCTAGAGAGAAAATTTCCTTAATGCGTCCCTTGAATAGAGTGCTCTACAAAAGTTTAAGAAAATAAAGTTAACATTCTCTCCAGAGCGCTGGAAAGCCAGGCTGAACGTCTGTATTGTGTTCCAGGAGGAGCCTGACAAGGTGATGCATGCATCCCCCGGCCTCTGGAACGACTGCTTCGCCGTGAACGGCTTGGCATATGCTAATACCCCAAGACGAGCACCCGCACCAACACGATTAACAGCAAGACTACTACGGGCTCGCCTTAGCCCGTGCTACTTGGAACATTTTGTTCCAAGTAGCGAATCTTAACCAACTAACCAACCGGTTAACAGCATCCGACTATTTTATATTTTTGTGTTTATGGAACAGAAAAGCAAACGGGGGATAATAAATATGTATTGACTGAAATGACAACACACTTGTCACCTTAAAGGGCTGGATATGGTCACTTTGAAGGTTGGATAAGGTCGTATTAAAGGTTGGATAAGGTCACATGCTTTTAAAGACAAATGAGGTACATAAAGATAAGATTATGTGCGAGGGGGGGGAGAGTGAGGCGAGGAGAAGAACCGAGATAGAGGAGATATTGTAGTATGTACTGGAAGGGGCTTAATCCAGCGGCTTGTCACTTGGTCGCCGTTCTGAAGGAGAAGTACTGATAGGGATTTGTTCCTCAAAGGACTTTGTTACCTTACTGGTTGTGGTTCACAGCTACACACAAGTACACAAGTGTGTACTTGTGTGTGGGACCCGAGGCCAGCACCACACCAGCAAGCACAACTAGGTGAGTATACACACACACACACACACACACACACACACACACACACACACACACACACACACACACACACACACACACACACACACACAGTTGTTGTAAACAGTTGATTGACAGTTGAGAGGCGGGCCGAAAGAGCAAAGCTCAACCCCCGCAAACACAACTAGGTGAACACACACGTGTTTCACAAACAAACCCCCCAACCCCTCCTCCCAGACACACACACACACACACACACACACGTGTTTCACAAACAAACCCCCCCAACCCCTCCTCTCTCACACACCCACACACACACACACACACTCACACACACACACACACACACACACACACACACACACACACACACACACACACACACACACACACGTGTTTCACAAACAAACCCCCCCAACCCCTCCTCTCTCACACACCCACACACACACACACACACTCACACACACACACACACACACACACACACACACACACACACACACACACACACACACACACACACACACTGTGTTTCACAAACAAACCCCCCCAACCCCTCCTCCCACACACACACACACTGGCTTCTCATATGAATATTTCGTGATGCTTACCGTGTTTACTCCGGTGATTCTAACCAAGCAGCCTCGCATAAAATAACAAAATATGACCGCCGCCGTCCGTGTTTTCATTCTAAATAGGGAGCGAGCGGAGCGTGTTTTGATTAGCTAGGAAATATGCTCCGAGACAAACAAACCAAACTCTACGGGATTACTTATGCACAAAGATTTTGTTTTGGGAGGTGGTGGGGGGAGAAGGGAGTAGTAAGGATGAGTCCTCAAAGGAATTAGTTATAAACTCTTTCCTTGCTCTTTCTCGTGATATTTTGATGGGGCAAACACCCATCTGTGACTTTTATTCCTGAAGTTCGCGCCAAAGCTGCGGCGTCCGCGAGTTTGCTGGTAAATATGTCCCGATGTAAACAAAACCGTGTACGAAAATGTCGAGAGTCCAAGGAGAATTTTTTTTGTCTCTTTGAGAAACCTGCCTCAGTTTTTTTGGCAACTAAATTTATTTTTAACCCGACAGAACTTTCAGTGACGATATTTTTGTTTTATGTTCAGAACGAAAGTCAATTATATCATAATTTTATTTCTCAAACTTGAATTTCAAACAATATAATCACTTTATACCATCAGTGGCCAAGTCACGCTACTTTTTAAACATCTTTTCATTTTCATAAATTTGAGAACATATTTTTTTATTGAATATGGAAGAAATGGGTGAGATCCATGATTCTAGCATGAATCCTCTATAAATTTCTTATGTTTTTCTTCACTTCAACATTAAGTTGAAAAATTAACTCTCCGAAGTTAATATTATATGGTGTGACGCTAAGAGATGTGTTTTGTTAATCGCTTCGAGATGTGCAAGGATCGCTTCACGAGTAAGATATTGTCTCGGCGGACTTCGATATTAACCACATCTTCCCTTCCCAGCGCTGCCGAAGGTGTGAAGCATGCACCATTGTCCGGAGAGATACCCTTTAAGGCCCTTAGTATTCGACACCCAACCTAACCAGGGCTCGAATCCCCATGGCCTTGATCCACGGTGCCTGCTTCCTTAACTGCTCCCCAAAGGACATTACTTGCCAAATTGGGTCAAGATAGTGGAGTTGATCTTGCGGGTATTGGGTACTTCAGAGACCGACACTAAGATACATCAAAAAGACTATATTTTCTTCAAACTGAATTACGTATACACATACACGTTCATACACACAGGGCCTCGCGGCCGAGTGGACAGCGCTCGGGATTCGTTGTCACCTGATGGCCCTGTTCATCTAGATGCCCGAAAAGCTGTGTGTATTAGCGGCATTAAGCATAGTATATGCTTCCTCTATCTAGAAATCCAAAATTCTTCTTGTAACTCATTTTCAATGTGTGTACTTTTCCTTAAATAAACATTAGCATTATTTTCATTATTAGTAAATGGGTACCTGGGAGTTAGACAGCTGTCACGGGCTGCATCTAAGTGTAGTTACAGGATGAGACCTACGCTCGTAGTGTCCCGTCTTCCCAGCACTCTTCGTCGTATAACGCTTTGAAAAGTGTGTGTGTTTGAGTGAGAACTATGTAGTAGATATGTAGAAGCTGGGGACCAAGAGCTAACAGCTTGATCCTGCATGAATAGAACGAAGCCGAGTGTGTCACAATAGTTAGTAAATGGAATGCACTAGGAAGCGATGTGGTGGAGGCTGACTCTATACACAATTTCAAATATATATATGATAGAGCTCGAAAAGCCATGGAATCTGTGCACCAGGAGAATGACGGTTGAGAGGCGGGACCAAAGAGCCAAAGCTCAACCCCCGCAAACACAACTAGGTGAGTACACACACACACTAATTACCCAACAGTTGTTTCGATGTTAATAACGGCTTTCATAAATTTCGCAAGAGTTTCTAGACAACATTTTAGTATTATATCCTACTGTATGCCTATTATAATTGGAAATAGCCTCCTAAATAGGCTGTATTCCTATTATATCCGATGGATGCCTATTATAAAAGTAAATATAATTAAGTATATAAATATACAAGATAGGTAATATCTGCGTCTCAACACACAAAAAATCCTTTGTATAACAAAGAATAAAAATAAATAATAAAGTATCCACTTTAGATGAAATAAAAATAATGATTTACAATTAAAACACTAAATAAATCGTAAACAAACATTGTCTAAAATTTGCCACAGAAAACGAGAGAAAAAAACTAATTTGACACGTCTAAGAAAATGAGAAGGGTAATTACGTTTGCAGAAAATGTGAAGAATGTAAACAAGAACTGGGAATTTATACGGTGGGTCCCTTTGCTTCAGCCATCTTGCTCCTCCTCCCGCCAACTCCTAATTAAATACCAACCAAGCGGGAATCCTTCAAAGATGGAGGAAGAGGAATACAAGGAGGAGGCGATGGTAGTCATGAGGAAGGAAGACAAGGAGAAGGAGATGGTGGACATGGGAGGGAAGGCGAGAAGACTAATAATGGTATACCTGGATGATGTTCAGTAATGGCGTTGCAAATCTGTGGAACAAACTACTAATAACTTTATTGGAAACGTCCAAGCATTGGTTAGATAATTACGTGAGACGACTAACGCATCTAGTTGTATTTGAGGGAGAGAGAGGGGATGAGTTTAGCCTGTGTCCCACCTTACAACCCTTGACTGACGGATGTATAAGTTTCAGAGGCTACTAAAGTGTCTCATACCTGCTGCCTCTCACTGGCCAATTGGTCTTCTGCGGGTATCTAGCGTACATTAATATTTTAAACCTGGCTTTAGGCGGAGTTTGACACTGTATTCTACCGGCACCAGCCCTGTACCTACCGGTACCAGCCCTGTACCTACAGGTACCAGCCCTGTACCTACAGGTACCAGCCCTGTACCCACCAGTACCAGCCCTGTACCTACCGGTACCAGCCCTGTACCTACCGGTACCAGCCCTGTACCTACAGGTACCAGCCCTGTACCCACCAGTACCAGCCCTGTACCTACCGGTACCAGCCCTGTACTGAAATATGCGACACGGAGCTATTTTGTTTATTTCATCAAAAGAAGGAACGATGCTGCACAAAGGTCAGATGTATGTCTCCTCCTAGAGCTGAGAGCTTTGTGTTCCGGGGAAAGACTAAAGAGACTAAACCTCACGTATTTAGTAGTGAGGAGATACAGGGAAGATATGATCCGACATACAAAATCCTCAAAGGTAGCTAAAGCCCATATTTGAACAAGCCCGCCCGAACAAGTTATACGAACTCAATAAATCAGCTTCAAATGGAGATATAACCGAGCGTATCAAGTTTAAAAAAAAAGGTTGTACACAAATCAATTGAACTTTGAGAAACGGGACACAGCTAATATTGAAGGTACGTAAGCACAACTACACGAGTTGACACTCACTCTCCCATAGTCACTGTTAAGTAAACACACACACACACACACACACACACACACACACACACACACACACACACACACACACACACACACACACACACACACACACACACACACACGGCCAGCGACAACTCGAAGGTGTCTCCCCCTTGCAGCAGGCAGTGTTCGTGTGGTTCACCATGTACGCTCCCTACCCTCGACTCGTGTCCCCTTACCCCTCCCATATTCCCCCTTCCTATCATCCTTCAAACCCCTCTCCCACACCTCTCCGCCCCTCTCACTCCGCCACACAGATATTCAAATTGCGTTGAGGTGGAGACGCGCGCTGGTTCTATACAATTCAGCTATTTCCGACTACTCGCTTCTCAAAGCAGAAAGGGATAGCTTGCAGATGGGTGTATATATATTAAATTGGTCTAATATATAGTGCCAGGGGTATAACCCAGGGGTATAACCCAGGGGTATAACCCAGGGGTACAACCCAGGGGTATAACCCAGCTTCTTGTCACTTAGTCACAGTTGTAAGGGGCAAAGTGCTGGAAAAGGACTGGTGTCACAAAGCCTTTGTTCCAATTATTGTCATATTTTACCGCCGAGCAAATGAATATGAATTAAAAAGGATACATTTAGGTCCACATGCCCAGAGGGGGCATTGCTTCTGTTGGTTTGGGTGTGCAGGTTTGGGTGTGCGGGTTTGGGTGTGCAGGTTTGGGTGTGCAGGTTTGGGTGTGCGGGTTTGGGTGTGCAGGTTTGGGTGTGCAGGTTTGGGTGTGCAGGTTTGGGTGTGCTGGAGGTGTGAGGCAATGGAAGTATTTTGTTTCGTTTTCATCTGTTTCTCTTCGCCATTATACCGTCTACAGTTTACTGTGTTCCTGTTAACTCTTATGACATACTTGTTACTATCTCGCCTCTCGCTACACATGCTTAACTTGTTTATATATTGACCTGACTACATTGTCTTTACACCAAGTGGCACGGGTCCAGGACGGGTCGAAACGTTTCTTTCTCAATATTCACTCTCGTTCACTCGTCTCGTCCACTTTCTCAATATTCACACGTGTGGGGGTCGGCTCTGTATATTGTGTACAGATCTGATCTGCTGAAAGTTTCGTTACGAAATGTGATTTGGTGTGTCGCTCGTCTGTCTGTAAGTCTGTCAATTGCCACTGCTCTATATTAATCTATTTCTGATTTGTTTACTGTATTTTGAAGAATTACATTTCTTCCTAGTAATTAGTATAGATTAGTTTGGTTGAGATCAAGGGCCCCTCAACCTCTGAGGTAATACATCGACCTGTCAACAGATTACTAACCAGTCAGCGACAGTACTACAATCCTGAGCATAGTTCACTACAGTAGTACACTCAGTTTACATATACCGATAAGCTGGGGTACATCTTGGTGAATATATCCTTATGCAATTAATAATTGCAGCTGCAGCAATAGCTGCTGCACTGTGAACTTGGATAACATCGTCGAGGAAGCTGCCCAACATATAACAGTTTAACTTGAATATGCAACTCTAGCGGCGCCTCGCGCTGCATGGGCTTCAGTAACAAGTCTGCAGCTCTGGCGCAGTCAATAGTTGGCAGTGATAGTCGGAATAACAGAATCAGTAATACAGAGCATTCGCCAGTGTATGTCCTGGGGTTGGCATATTGCTGCCTGGCGCCCCCCCAACTACAGGCGAAGTTACCCCTTCGCAAAGACCTACTATTCTCGTTTTCAACTATAATCTGACTCGACTCAACTCAATCCAACCTTTCCTCCATTCATAAGAGTACATTTAGCGACTGTGGGTGAAATATACAAAATATATAATGTTAAGATAATCAAAGACATAACAGATCATTATCTCAGGTATTATAAGTATTTGTTTGTCCTTTGATGATGTCTAAATCTTAAATCATAACAGTTCAATTTGTGTATTATGTTTACGTACTTAATATCAGCCATAAGTGAATTTGATTAATTTGATCTAGTGGCATTGATCTACGGGAGATTACAATCTAATTTATTATATTATTATTATACATCAAATAATTTTACAAATTATATTACAGCTTATACTTCGAATTCCAGGCGGAATATAAATAGCTTGGCGCGTTTCCTATCACCTAATTCGCCTGTCCACCTAGCAGTAAATAGGTACCCAGGAGTTAGCTTATTATGGGGTTGTATCCTGGGGAGGGGTCAGAAGTTTGACCCCGGGGGGGGGAACTTGTTATTAGCCTAATATGCATATATACACTGGCTGCCTGTCCCCCGACACTATATATTGCCATGCTGGCTGGACACTATTATATATATTATATACAGTATAGCAATATCATGTATACTGTACATCAAAGCATAGTACAAGGCTGAAGTCAACTTGGTGTATGCACTGAAAGACTGGGCTCATCTCGCTTGGCAAAATACATAACATGAATTAATTTAATGATGAAAAAATTATAGTAAAACTAAATGTTTTTATAATGGACTTTAGCATACGAGAAAATGATGAAGAAATATCCTTAGCGTATTTCAGCTCGGAAATTCATCATTCTTATATACTCTTCTTGACTATGTGCTTCCCTCCGTGACACCAAACACATCATTATCATTCTGCAAGATTCATATACAATGAACAAGTATAATAACTTCTCAGACAGATAAGAACAAAGAGAACACATAAGGGTTGACGCGAAGAGAACTCGGCTCAGTTGTTTCCAAGATAAATTACAACGAATCCAAAGGTGACATTGGTTCAGTGACCCCCCAAGATAAGATTACGTTCTGCCATGACAACTGTTGAACAAAAAAGATATGTCAAAATCCACATTACGTGAAGGAGGTCGCAAGAAGTCACACGGCTGAAAACATAAGGTCGTTTTCAAGGCAAACTTCCTGTACGAGGTCACGGTGGGTTAAAAGTTTGCTAGAACGACGTCGTTATGGGTGAAAGCCACTGGAAGGAGTTTGGGAGAGGTAAAGGCACCGTGCACTCACTGTTATTGCACCGTTGCATGATATCATATGTGTTCAACGCAGATATATATGCGCCGATATCATCATTCCAGATATTTAAAATATCACTATTTTTGTTTTTAATAGCTAGGGTCAAATCCCTGTTTTAGTAAGTTCATATTAAGTAGGCGATGAGTTACAATAACGTGGCTAAAGTAAGTTGACCAGACCACACACTAGAAGGTGAAGGGACGACGACGTTTCGGTCCGTCCTGAAAAAGTTCATTTTAACATGATCTATCTGTCTTCGTTTTCGACTCGCAATTGGGAGTTTCAGGTTCGATTCCTTGACGGGATAGAAATGGTTAGGCACTCTTTCTTTCGCCTAATATCTCTGTTCACCTAGCAGTAAATAGGTACCCGGGAGTTCGACAACAGTTATGGGGGTTGCATCCTGGGAAAGGTCATTATTTTGACCTTAGTGGAAACTTTATTCAAACTTAAAGTATTTGTTTACTATAAGTATTTGTTAGCCCGACCTGCTCTGTCAGAGCAAAGGAACCCAGGGTACCTGGTTCTTAGTCGATTGGCAGGACGTGATCCATGGAAAAATATTGGGTAAGGCTGGTCAGTATGGGGCATGGGAGCCGGTCGGCCGAGCGGACAGCACGCTGGACTTGTGATCCTGTGGTCCTGGGTTCGATCCCAGGCGCCGGCGAGAAAAAAAGGGCAGAGTTTCTTTCACCCTATGTCCCTGTAACCTAGCAGTAAAATAGGTACCTGGGTGTTAGTCAGCTGTCACGGGCTGCTTCCTGGGGGTGGTCGAGGACCGGACCGCGGGGACACTAAAAAGCCTCGAAATCATTTCAAGATAACCTCAAGATAAGGCTTGCCATGGGGTTATGGTAAGGGAATGCTCTCAGAGTTCTTGCATTAGTCAAACACTGCCTGCCGCTCCTCCCCTCAAATTTTAGTAAACTTGTGTAAACTTGTGTGTATCAAAAAAATACAATTTTCAGGCTATGAGTCTTCATTTCTTTAAAGACGCAGACCACAAAATACACGTCAGAAGCAGACAACAAAACATATTTACTTGCGTAATAAAATTACTTGTTTCGCTTTTATGAAATAAAAATATAAATAGATTATGTTGTCACTTTGTTTGATTAATCCCGGCCTTGTTTCCTGACTTCCGACAAGACTTCTATTCACAACAACTGTTAACTTGGGTTCATATTTCCACATGGAAAGAACATTGCAATATAAATATATATATATATATATATATATATATATATATATATATATATATATATATATATATATATATACATATATATATATATATATATATATATATATATATATATATATATATATATATATATATATATATATATATATATATATATATAATACTGACACTTGGGTACCAGGGGGTCATCCTGGGGCTTGGTTCGACCTGGACAACTAAAAGCTATGCCATCGTAAAGTCAAGAAATTCTAGGAACTCTGCCAATCCACCGAATTCGTGTGTGGGTCACCATGGGAGTCGACTGCCTTTAATGTTGCCAACCACGACCTGCCCTTGTTGGTCACCTACCCTACGTTAGTCACCATGCAAAGTTGGGTGAGGTTAGTCCTCTAATCATCAACAGACAAGCAGACCTTTTTCTTGTAAACATAGATTTAGAACGATATATAACAACATCGTTTTTTATAACTTTTAATGAGTGAATATTTGCAATTTTGCACACACACACACAACGGTCATTGTTCTACCAGTAACAGAATCTTCAGGCCTTAGAGGAAAGCTTGTTGCAAGTACATTTGTAACGCATCCTGCAACTTACATATTTAAATAATGCTGTTGAAATGTGTAACTTGTACACACGCAGAGAGAATAAATGAAAATAAAAAGTAGTTCCAAAATTGAACATGTGTGTGAACAAAACAAAGTGAAATAGTTGTTTTTTCCAACTATTTTTTTTTCCAATTTTACCATTCGTTTTATTACTGCGTCAGATGGAAGTAATTTCCTCTGCAAATCGCTTGCTGATGCTTTATTGTTATCACCAGGGATGTGTGTGCCGTCAATGTTTAAACCAATATGTATGTGTGTGTGTCTGTGTGTGTGTCTGGGTGTGTGTGAGTGTGTCTGTCTGTGTGTGTGTGTGTGTGTGTGTGTGTGTGTGTGTGTGTGTGTGTGTGTGTGTGTGTGTGTGTGTGTGTGTGTGTGTGTGTGTGTGTGTGTGTCTGGGTGTGTGTGAGTGTGTGTGTGTGTGTGTGTGTGTGTGTGTACACTCATCTAGCTGTACTCACTCAGTTGTGCTTGCGGGGGTTGAACTTTTATCCTCCTGATAAGTCGACGTTATCCTCTTGATGTGGGCTTCGGGGGACAAGTCTGGCGTGATATCAACCTCCAGGTTGATATCACACCAGAAATACAGAAGTATTGCTGCATCTGCTGCTGCTTCTATTGCTGTTCTCTATCTGATTCTTGAAGAATTCCATCTCCCAACTGACACCTTGTATCATTTGGACAGTATTAAGCATAATACAATCCTCTTGGATAGTATTATATCATGCATATGAGAATGGCTAGTATCCGAGGATACAACTTACTTCCTTCTATCCTTCCTGGCCCGTCTACCCGTCCGTTCAACACTCTTCACCCGTTCTCTAACCGCCTGTCCACCTCTTCCACATCTTTCTCTCATTTCTGGCCCGTCTATCCGTAGAGTGGTCTTGCAGTCGGCTCCTTTCACGCCCTATCCATCACCCCATCCACTGGGGGTAGTGCTCTCTCGCCTTCGCCAGTCACTCTCAATCTCAACTCTGCGCCATTCCACGGTCTTCGTCGGGTAGTATTTCCTTAAGGGCATGGTCTGCTGCCTCTGTTGTTACTGTAGCTCTTATGTTTGCTTCTGTTGTTGCTGCTGGGGCCTCTGTTGCTGCTGCTGCTGGGGCCTCTATTGCTGCTGCTGCTGGGGCCTCTATTGCTGCTGCTGCTGGGGCCTCTATTGCTGCTGCTGCTGGGGCCTCTATTGCTGCTGCTGCTGGGGCCTCTATTGCTGCTGCTGCTGGGGCCTCTATTGCTGCTGCTGCTGGGGCCTCTGTTGCTGCTGCTGTTGGGGCCTCTATTGCTGCTGCTGCTGGGGCCTCTGTTGCTGCTGCTGCTGCTGCTGGGGCCTCTATTGCTGCTGCTGCTGCTGCTGCTGCTGCTGCTCCTGCTGCTTCTATTGCTGCTCCTGCTGCTTCTATTGCTGCTCCTGCTGCTTCTATTGCTGCTCCTGCTGCTTCTATTGCTGCTGCTGTTGCTGGAGCCTCTATTGCTGCTGCTGTTGCTGGGGCCTCTATTGCTGTTGCTGTTGCTGCTGCTGTTGCTGGGGCCTCTATTGCTGCAGCTGTTGCTGGGGCCTCTATTGCTGCTGCTGTTGCTGGGGCCTCTATTGCTGCTGCTGCTGTTGCTGGGGCCTCTATTGCTGCTGCTGGGGCCTCTATTGCTGTTGCTGCTGCTGCTGCTGTTGCTGGGGCCTCTATTGCTGTTGCTGCTGGTGCTGCTGAGTATATTGCTGCTCCTGCTGCTTCTATTGCTGCTCCTGCTGCTTCTATTGCTGCTCCTGCTGCTTCTATTGCTGCTCCTGCTGCTTCTATTGCTGCTCCTGCTGCTGCCTCTATTGCTGCTGCTGCCTCTATTGCGGCTGCTGCTGGTGCCTCTATTGCTGCTCCTGCTGCTTCTATTGCTGCTGATACCTGCTGCTGGTGCTTCTGTTGCTTCTGCTCCTAGTGCTTCTACGACTGGTCTTGTTGTTAATATCTTCTAATGCTGCTGCTGCTGCTGCTGCTGCTGCTGCACTAGCTGTTGTTTCTGCATGTGATGGTGCTCATGATCATGGTGATTCTGCCATCACCGCGTCTCATGCCTCCTGTCCTTCACTATTTAATAGTGTAATAATTATTTTTGTCGAGGACAGAAAGCCTCTATGTTACTTTATTACAATATATTATATTATTGGTATTGGCATTTTATTATGTCAATTGTTAATATATTAAGTATTGCTGTGTCAACATAACGGGGGAAAATGAGTAGAATAGCTTCCCAATATATGTCATTGAGGAAAATATATATATAGTTAGCTTTAAAAAAATAGACTTTTTAAATACATGGAAAAGGGGCGGTTGGACAAAAGTCTTATCCAACTGCATGTTTGAAGTCTCTCGAGTCTCGTTAATACAAGCAATAAAAGCCAACTCCTGATGAAAGGGTTGTAACGACGTGATAAACAATGCTTTTACC
>NC_091155.1:20515114-20687614 GCF_040958095.1 Procambarus clarkii
GTAGTTTCCCTTCGCTGTGTACAGTACTTTTGGGCACCTGTCTCCTCTTCCCATTCCCATCACCTTAAGAAAAAAAAAAAAAAAACTTGCTGGGACTGAAATCCAGTAGTCATTTCTCGGACCATTTACCTCTACAGGTTGTTTAAGTCATCGTGGATTTTACCGGCCTGTAACTTAACATGGACACCGGCCTGTAGTTCACTGCCTCTTGCCTCTCACCCTGTCTTAACCCACACGCACACACACACACACACACACACACACACACACACACACACACACACACACACACACACACACACACACACACACACACACACGCGCGCACACGCACACGCACACACACACACACACACACACACACACACACACACACACACACACACACACACACACATACTCCCTTAATGTGTGTGTGTGTGTGTGTGTATACTCGCCTAGATGTGCCTGCAGGGTCGAGCTAGGCTCCTAGCCCCGCCTTCCGAACATTCTTACATTGATGCAATAACTCCATTTGACACTCTTTCATCATATTTACATTCTGGCATCAGATTTCGGGGTATGTCCAATCCGAGGTCTTTCTTATTTTCAAGATTGAAGACTCTGTCTTCCATTCATTCTATACTGCTGTACTGGCCCTCACATTCCTGTTGCAATCCTCATAAGTTACAGGTAACTTACCCCTGTAAGTTATGAGGGGCATAAGACCACACACTACTCACCTCCTCACAGCCATAACCTTACACCGCTCACTGCCTCGCCTGTACACCAAGTTACAAGAGGCAGTGTTCAAGACGTCTCACGTTTAATATGAAAATGATGACAATGTACCTTGCAGGGAGGGTTGGGTTGGGGGGGGGGGTCGTGGCTGGGATTTAACGACCCGTCTCGTTAAATTAGACGAGGAATGTCTGGTGATGGAGCCGTGAGTGGAGGGATGGACTGGGCGCCGTCTGGATTAAGGGAGAAAATCACTGACACAGATACCAATGGAGGCCATGATTCGTGGGTTCCAGCCTGGAGGCTTCTCCCGTCTTGCTGAGGTTGTCCTGGGGTTATGGTGCTGGTATTACTGACCTGGGGTTATGGTGCTGGTATTACTGACCTGGGGTTATGGTGCTGGTTTTACTGACCTGGGGTTATGGTGCTGGTATTACTGACCTGGGGTTATGGTGCTGGTATTACTGACCTGGGGTTATGGTGCTGGTATTACTGACCTGGGGTTATGGTGCTGGTATTACTGACCTGGGGTTATGGTGCTGGTATTACTGACCTGGGGTTATAGTGCTGGTATTACTGACCTGGGGTTATGGTGCTGGTATTACTGACCTGGGGTTATGGTGCTGGTATGGTAGCGAGTCACTGTGAGGGGTGAGGTTTCAGAGGAGCAGGTCCTCAGACCTTCAAGAGGACCTTTAACTTGCTGTTTTGGAAAAAAAAAATATTTTAATTTATTTTTCATTTTCAAATTACGACGTAATTTGGCCGTAGCGCACACGAGCGAAAAGCGACGTAATCTGTAAGAGGACGGGTTGCGAACAAGGGGACACAGGTGGAAACTGAGTACCCACATGAGCCACAGGGTCGTTAGAAAGAACTTTTTCAGTGTCAGAGTAGTTAACAGATGGAATGCATTAGGCAGTGATGTGGTGGAGGCTGACTCCATACACAGTTTCAAATGTTGATATGATAGCACTATGATCACCAGTGGCAGTCACCGTGGTATAGTCGTGAAGACGCTCGCCTGGCGTTTAACAAGCGCTTTGTCCTCGGTTCGTATCCTGGCCGGGAAGGATACGTCCTCCGGCTAGCATCACTGTAACTAAAGCTACTGGGCCAGATAGAGTATCACCCGGGGTGTTAAAAGAAACAGCACAGACCCTCAGCATACCTCTAGCACTAATCTTTAATGTAACTTACACAGCGAGAATTGCTGAGTTGCTGGAAGAAGGCAGATGTGATGCCAATCTACAAGAAAGGAGAAGAAGCACTTAACTACAGACCAGTGTCACTCACAAGCATCTCTTGCAAAGTACTTGAGAGAATTATAAGGTTAAGACTAGTTGCACACCTGTAAATAATTGGGTTTGTAAGTAAACAACAACACTGTTTTAGAGCTGGGAAATCATGCCTGACGAACCTCCCAGTACACAATGAAGGGAAACTACCTTCCTATAACACCTAGAGAAAAAGACCTGGGAGTGAACATAACACCAAACCTATCTCCAGAGGCTCATATAAACAGAATAACGTGAGCCGCATACTCTATTCTGGCAAAACTCAGAACATCCTTCAGAAACTTGAATAAGGAGCCGTTTAGATCACTGTATACCGCATATGTGAGGCCAGTCTCAGAGTATGTCGCCCCATCGTGGAGCCCCGATCTTAAAAAACACAGAAGGAACCACGAAAAGGTGAATAAGTTTGCAACAAGACTCGTCCCAGAGATGCGAGGAATGAGGTACGAAGACAGACTGAAGGAACTAAACCTGACTACATTAGAAAGGAGGAGAGAGAAGGGGGACATGATAGAGACGTGTAAAATACTTAGAGGGATTGACAAGATGGAAATAGAGGAAATGTGTACAATGAATGCCAATAGAACAAGGGGACACGGATGGAAGCTTGAGACTCAGATGTGTCGTAGGAATGTTAAAAAGTTGTATTTTACCGTGAGAGAAGTGAGTAAATGGACTGACCTAAAGGAGCAGCGGGTAGACGCTAACTCCATCCATAACTTTAAAACCAGGTATGATAGACAAACAGGCCAGGAGTCATTACATTAGACAACCAACGGCTGGAAAAGCTGGGTTCAAGAGCTAGAGCTCGATCCTCCAGGCACAAATAGGCGAGTACACACACATACATATTAATATTCTTAATATGATAAATAATAACACTTTCTTTGACCCAACTTGGCAGGTTTACGTAAGACTTGTCTACACCTAACAGCACTTTCACCTTTACGTCCATGCCTGAAGATTATTAAGGTCCTTGTGTAGTTGGCTGGCTTGGGTGTTAGTGTAGTGAGAGGTGTGTGGGTGGCCTTATGTTCTTACAATAGTCTAAACACTTGTATCAACTTGGTCTATGTGTATTATGGATAACAAAGCTGCTAGGACACAACCCTTGGGAACACCGCGGGTCAATGCTCCTGTGCTCTGTGCTCTCTGTTAACGTCAAAATGTGTTGCTACACGGTAATAAAACCCTTTATTACCGCATGCCTCCACCACAAGATTTCTTTTCGACAAGATTTCTAACAAGTTAAATTGGTTGTTTTGACGTAATAAGAGGGTATAAACCCTCGCCTTACACGTTAGCCTTCAGCCCCACAATGTTGACGAACAGGAGTGTCGCCGCCTGACGGACTTGTACACAATGGAGTCGATCTTAAACAGGGCCAAATGGCTTGCGTCGCAGATCATAATAAATGAATGTCGCCTTTACTGAAGTGAATTCTATTTTGGCAGAGTAAAACAAATGACCGTCGCTGATGACGAAAATATGACTCGCGTTTGAGTAAAAAAAAAAATCTATTGTCTCAAAGCAGTGTAAGAAGGATCTGGGCCTTCAGATATAACATTACAAGAGAGAGAGAGAGATAGATGTTATGACTACTGTCTCTACACTACACACAGAAATCACAATAGCGTGATGCATCAAATGAACAAATCCACAAGGGCCGTGACGAGGATTCGAACCTACGTCCGTCCGTTGGGGGCAGCTCTGGTGGACGACACAGCCGTCAGGATGGAGTGTATTACACTCGGAGGTGACCTGCTGCTGCTGCTGGCCCAGGGCGGCTCTCTCCCTCCCTCTCCTTAGGTTCTAGCCTCACACACCCTCTACTACTGCTTACACTGCTTGTCACACCTGCCTTGTGTTCACCTTGTCACACCTGCCTTGTGTTCACCTTGTCACACCTGCCTTGTGTTCACCTTGTCACACCTGCCTTGTGTTCACCTTGTCACACCTGGTGTGGTTCAGGAGCAACTTTGTGATGTAAAGACAATATGTATTTAGAGTAGAGAGGTCATGCCTGACCAACATGGGGACACAGCCATCAGAGTATGACAGGAAAAGTTAGGCTGGACACACTACATCTTCACTGATTGTTAAGACAAAGATTGTGATGCCGTTCTTCAAGAAAGGCTGGTGTACAAGACGGAGACTTGGGTTACCTTGGTACACACTCAACTGGGTAAGGAACTGAGGGACAGTTACAGAGAGTTACAAAGAGGTGTTGAGCTGGTGATTTGGGGCAAGTTTGACTCCGTCTTGGCACCATTGATATATATATAGTAATTCACTATATAGCACTTGGAGGGGATCAGAATAAGGATTTGGGATGGGACGGGGGGAAGGAATGGTGCCCAATGACCACTTACTCAACTCACCATTGAGTAAGTCATTCATTGATGTGAATGACTTATTCAAGAGGTGAGCTTCATGGAATATTACCTTCTCTTGACTGCATTTGCAACCATTGTCAACAATTTGCATATGGCAGATGGCTCACCTAAAGCTATCAAGATCCAGGAGCTAGGAGAGCACAGGGCACGAGACCTGGGCACAGTAGTGGAGTGGGACTCCCTCCCCTGAGGGTGGTCGCCCCCCTTGGGCCAGCTCGAGGTCCACCTTGGTTGCAAGAAACTCTACACTGCAAATGAAGCAATCTAAAGCAATGTTTCACATCTTCATCACTATTAATTGTACGACTTAATTGGCTCGTACAGGTGTTGAAGGCACACGAGGCCATTATAGGCGATGATGACTCTGCTGTCAATGACAGTGTCTACGGAGTGTTTCACCCACACAACACAACAGTAACAACATAAGTTTACAAATCCACAAGGGCCGTGACGAGGATTCGAACCTGCGTCCGGGAGCATCCCAGACACTGCGTTAAACACAGAGGCCGGCCAGTTATGTCCATTATGTGATGGAGCTCCGTTCCATCACATAAGGAGCTGTTCCGGGTGTTGGATAGGTAAGGTGATGGATATTGCCCATCCATCACCTGCTGCAGGTGTTGGATAGGCAATAGTAATTGACATATCACCGATAACTAGAGACAGTAACAACAATGATAGATTTCTGTACTTACTATAGCCAGCCCTCGTCACACACACACACACGCAGCTGTACAGGTGTGTGGCAGGTGGTGTGGCAGGTGGCACATGAGTGGCGGTGACAGGAGTACGGCACTCGTCTCAGCACTACTGTGCATGACCACGTGTGTGTAAGGTACACATGTGACGGTGGGTTGCCACATGTCCACACACACACACATGTGGCATCATGCGAGGTGGGTGTGGCCCTCACCTGGCATGTGGGCGGCCAGGCAACAGTGTACACACACTGCCACGTGACTACACCCTGCTGGCCTGACAGCAGCTGACGGCTTGTACAGTGACCATGATCACCACATACAAGATTCTCAGAGGAATTGATAGGGTAGATAAAGACAGGCTATTTATTACAAGGGGCACGCGCACTAGGGGACACAGGTGGAAATTGAGTGCCCAAATGAGCCATAGAGATGTTAGAAAGAATTTTTTCAGTGTCAGAGTAGTTGACAAATGGAATGCATTAGGAAGTGATGTGGTGGAGGCTGACTCCATACACAGTTTCAAATGTAAATATGATAGAGCCCAGTAGGCTCAGGAACCTGTACATTAGTTGATTGACGGTTGAGAGGCGGGACCAAAGAGCCAAAGCTCAACCCCCGGAAGCACAATTAGGTGAGTACAAGTACACACACACACACACACACACCAGTGACTCAGTGAGAGACAGTGCGGGGACATGTGTCTAGGGGCGAGCCTCCCTGTGAGAGACGTGACGTGCCTGCTGGAGCCCTGCTGCACCAGGCACCCGGGGGCTAAAGTGCCCTTATCCTGACGTGCCAGAGGACCCAAAACGGAAATCGGGACAGTATATGTCAATTTCGCGAGCACCTTCCAGTTTCTATTAGGACAGTCTTGGCGTAAGGTAAAGTGTATGTCAAATTGTGACGGTGTATTAAGACGGGCTGGTCGAGGGAGACAACTCATCATCGTATACTTTATTCAAAGGAAGAACACTGAAGTGCCTAATTTCCTCACCGTAGTAATTACCTAAGTGTAGTTACAGGATGAGAGCTACGCTCGTGGTGTCCCATCTTCCCAGCACTCTTTGTCATATAGTGTCCCTGTTGTGGTGCTAACTCAGCTGGTACTTTACTCCAGAAATACAACTGTTATACAAGTCCACGTTATGAGCCCGTTAACATATTACTATTGTTATATGCCACAATTATCTAACCTCAAATTACTATTTAGCTTTAAGACGCGGCGGGAAACGTTGAGTGTGTGCGGCAGCGGCTCTGCCACAACCATGTGACCGGTCAGGTATGTACCCACACCACCACATTGCACCTAGTTAATATGTATATTAACCAGTACAATAAGTGAGCGCAGTTGCAGATAGTGGCGGCGGCGGGAGCCAAATATACCATTGTTGTGGTGGCGGCCTCCTGCGCCTCCACAAATATGCCTCCCCCCCCTCCCCCAACCCGACCTCACTCACCCTAACACGTCCTCCTAATAGAACGTCGCATTTTGACGTACACTCTACCTCAGGCAAAAAAAAAACAAAAAACTGTCGTACTAGAAAATGGAAGCGGCTCACGAAATTGACGTACTATTCCGTTTTCTGCTTTGGGTCCTCTGGTTAGGATAAGGGTACTTTAGTACGACAGTTTCTTGACGTTGGGAACGCCGGCGAGAACGGGCGGCACGCTCTGCGTATCTATACATGTTCCCAAGGCTGGCTGTGGGGCCTAGTAAACTGGACTATGTGCGTTCGAGCCTGGAGTACAAGGCTGTGTGAGTACATAGCCTGGATGTTAACAGACCCAGACACACGGGCTATATGTGTACGACCCTCGACTTACAAAGAGCTTCTCTAGTTTGAGTAAAAGTCTTACCGTGAGGGACTGTATCAAAGGCTTTCTGATAGTCGAGGAATATGCAGTCTGCCTGTCCCTCTCCCTTGCTTGATTTTTGTCATCTTGTTATAAAACTCGGCAAGTTTGTCAAAATTTGTCTTTACTAAATCCGTGGTGGTGTCTTGAGACTAAGTTTATCTGGTCTAACTGTTCTTGATAAATATTTCTGGTCAGTTTCTCTAGCAAGTATCTCTATATAAGAGATACTAGTTGTTAGTTATGCGGGTCTGAAGTTTAACGGTTTCTGTCTTCCACCTTTCTTATGGCCTGGCGCCTCGTTAGTCATTATCCAGCAGTGAGGAAGTTCTCCCGTGTCTAGGGAAGAATTAAATATTATGGCAAGTGAACTGCACAATGCTTCAGCTGCCTCTTTTAGTATCGCAGGGGATACTTTGTCTGGTCCCACGGCTTGTGTCACATCCAGTTCCTGCAGTTACTTCTTGGCTTCTCCTGGTGACATTGTTACTTCAGTGAGGCTTTCCTGAGAAATTGCCCGTTCAGTTTGGGCTCTAAGCTCTGGTGACAAATCAGGCTCCAGCCTAACTTCCTGAAAGCTTTTGTTAAGTTCCTCACACACCTCCTTATCATTTTCCGTGTGTCCTCCCTCACTTTTGTCATGTGTGATAACCTGATCATTCCCAGTCATCTTCCTCCTGTTATGACCACGGAACAGTTTTGGTGGGTGGTCGTGTGTGTGAATATATACTATTTGTATGTACTATTTGCGCCCGCAGAATCGAGCTATTAGCTCTTGGACCCCGCCTTTCTAACCAATCAGTTTTTCCTGTATTATATCTGCTACATATATTTCTCTCTATAACACACACACACACACACACACACACACACACACACACACACACACACACACACACACACACACACACACACACACACACACTGGGGAGAAGGCCGGCCGAGCGGACAGCACGCTGGGCACGTGATCCTGTGGTCCCGGGTTCGATCCCGGGCGCCGGCTAGAAACGATAGACAGTTTCTTTCACCCTATGCCCCTGTTACCTAGCAGTAAATAGGTACCTGGGAGTTAGTCAGCTGTCACGAGCTGCTTCCTGGGGTGTATGTGGTGTGGGGAAAAAAGTAGTAGTAGTAGTAGTAGAAACAGTTGATTGACAGTTGAGAGGCGGGCCGAAAGAGCAGAGCTCAAACCCCGCAAGCACAACTAGGTGAATACACTCACACACACAGGGGTGAGAGTAGTGTGAGGGAGAGAATAGAATGAGGGAGAGAGTAGAGTGAAGAGAGAGTAGTGGAATGGTGGACATTTACTCAGATATTGAAGGTGATTGGTGAGTGTAGTAAGATATTGAGACAGTTGGAGAGAGGTAGAGAGGCTGGGGCGTGTGAGGTGCTCAGTTGGTGGTCAACACGGCTCCCCTGTGCTCATCTCTCCTACTGGAAGTTATGTCTCATTACCCTCTTCCCTCTCACTCCTCTCAATACTCTCAAGTGTTGATGGAAAACAACACCACAATCTAGAAAATGACGATTTTATATAAGATTCAGAGTCAAGCGTGATAGATCTTGTGTGTAGAGTTGTGGACGCCGGCAGGACATTGTGTCCTGGAGGATGGCTGTGTGTTGGACCACACCTGCTGCTGCTGCTGCTCCCTTACTGTGACCACACCTGCTGCTGCTGCTCCCTTACTGTGAGCACACCTGCTGCTGCTCCCTTACTGTGAGCACACCTGCTGCTGCTCCCTTACTGTGAGCACACCTGCTGCTGCTCCCTTACTGTGAGCACACCTGCTGCTGCTCCCTTACTGTGAGCACACCTGCTGCTGCTCCCTTACTGTGAGCACGTCTTAGTTATGTCTCACAATGGTACCGTCTTCCACCAAGTTCTTGATGCACCTGTGTACCATCATGCAGTAAGTGTTGTGTTGTGGCTGTGTCTGTGTATCATCATGCAGTAAGTGTTGTAGTGTTGCTGCACCTGTGTACCATCACGTGCTGCAGGTACTCTCCCTGGCAACACATCTGGAGAGGACTGTGCAACACATCACAAACAAGGGTTCAGGGAAGACAAGTCGTGTCTCACAGGTTTAATACAGTTCTATGATCAAGCAAAAAGCCTTAAACAAGAACGAGAAGGGTGGGCAGACTGCATTTTGTTGGACTGTCAGAAAGCTTTGTTGGTGCTCTGGGACTAGCAACCAGGCTTGTCCCCGAGCTGAGAGGAATGAGCTACGAGGAAAGATTGCTCGAACTGAACCTCAAGACACTGGAAGACAGACGAGTTAGGGGAAACATGATTACTACCTACAAAATTCTCAGAAAAATTGACAGGGGTAGATAAACTATTTAACACGGGTGGTACGCGAACAAGGGGACACAGGAGGAGACTTAGTACCCAAATTAGCAACAGGGACGTTAGAAAGAACTTATTCAGTGTCAGAGTAGTTAACAGGTGGAATGCATTAGGCAGTGATGTGGTGGAGGCTGACTCCATACACAGTTTAAAATGTAGATATGATAGAGCCCAGTAGGCTCAGGAATCTGTACATCAGTTGATTGACAGTTGAGAGGCGGGACCAAAGAGCCAAAGCTCAACCCCCCGCAAGCACAACTAGGCGAGTACTCACACACACACACACACACACACACACACACACACACACACACACACACACACACACACACACACACACACACACACACACACACACAAAGCTTGGCGTGCATCTACTCTCCTCTTCAATATACATTTTCCAATCGTGTAAGCTGAGAAGTGTTAGTACTGTTGGCAAGCTTCGTAGCTCACTAAATATGTCACTGTTGCCGTGGTTGTACACCCGCGTGTGTCACACCTTGTGTGCTATGTGCTGGCATGTGTACATGAATATGTATGTATGCAAATATAACCATATGAATTGTTATGTATTTATGTAGATATGAATGTTTAGGTATGGAACTGGAAATATATACATTTATATGCGGTGCATGTGTGTGTGTATGTATGTGTATATGGTAATGTATATGAGAAGACGTGAAGCCGTAAGATGACCACTGTATACCTCCTCCACTCTGGACAAAACCAATACATTACATTTAAAACTGTGTACTAAAGTATACCAAAAGATAATTGGTATAACAAAGTATACAAATGGATAAAAGGGTTTAACAAAGTATATTACACAAATGGATAAAAATATTTACTAAATATTTACTTACTAAATATATAAACACAAAATACAACGCGAAACAATGGATATAAATTCGGCAAGTTTAGATTGAGGAAAGACCTGGGTAAATACTGGTTAGGAAACAGGGTTGTAGCACAAATTACCGGGTATAAAATAACGCTGTATCAAATGAAAAAAATAATCATTTTAGTTGCTGGGTTGTAAGTGTAGCATTGTACTAATACTACTAGCATTAATATACCTTTAACATGCCTTCTCGTGTATGTTCTTATTCTGGTATTGTCATCCTCGGTGATATTTGGCGCCTCTTATATCCTGCGACACTGATGGTGCTTCATAGTCTCTCCGGCCTGCTGCTGCCTTTGGTAATTACTTATTACCATTCGTATTCTTACCCGGCAATTATCACTAGATAGGAAATACTAGTAGGAATTTTGTTCGTATTGCTAATCCCTCCAAAAGTCTTAAAATGACCATTATCCCCCACAAACTTTGTTTTTGTGACTACTGATGAAGACGATCCCGAAGCGCAAGGTATTCCCCAAGAATCTAAGAGAAAGCTGGATGTAATAGTCTAGTTGCGGTGGCGTGGCCAATCACAACACCGAAAACTACTTGGAACTGCTTGAGACTGGTGAAAAACTACGTCACACTGGGCTGAGGGATGTTCCTTAATGTCCATGTTCTTGATGAACATCTTCACAAAGTCCAGAACATGGCAGTATACTGGGAGGGGCAAGGCGGGCGTCTCCACCAGGATATACTGCCTTGTGAGTCTGGCCACCAAGGGGGGGAGTATAACCCGAGTATGATCACACACACACTACACATTTGTGGCCTGATTCCTGGACGCGATTTATGGTATAAACTGCTCACTTGTAAATCTTCTGTGGTCATGTATGTATAACTTTAGTATAAATACATGTTAAGCTCGATTCATATATGTTGCTTTTTTGTACTTTTTGTCAACGCAAAGACGCAAATTGCCCCTTGTCTCACTGGAAACATTACTGCCCTGGTCACTGTCTTGGTCACTGTCCTGGGCACTGGCTTGTGGCCAGGACAGTGTCTTGTCTTGTGTTAGGCGAGGTGGGGCTGGCCACAGCCCCTTGTGTTATAACATTATCTGCCTCCATCATCACTGTGAGCCATTTGCCTTACTAACTCCAGAATGTTGTCGTCTTGTTCAGCAATAACTGCTCATGTTAGCGTTGAGTTGCCGTCATTGCTTCATACTTTAATGTATACAGGCCTGAGGCGTGTATAGTTGGTGGAGAGGTCGCCACTTTCACCTCATTACCACCACCTGCTCCACCACCTGTTCCATCTGGTAGTGATTAAGAGACTGGTTGGACTTAGGGGATAACAATGTTTAAGGTATGATCTGAGTGTGTGGCCGATGGTGTAGTAACAGGCGATCATTCTCCCTCACTCCTACCCACAGACCACAACCCACAGCCTATATTCTATGTAGAGAGATTTGATGCGTATAAAAAGTCATCCTGCTGACAGATGTTAACAACATTACCACAGTAAGTTAAGTCAAACAATGAGCGCTGTTGACCTGACCAGCGGAGAGTTGTCACTAAACTGAACCCATTATGTGGCGAGGTAATCAAACTGACCCACTTGTGGGGCGCCGTGGGCTGATCCATCGCCTGAGTGGTGGGTGTTGGCAAGCCTGTTGGCAGTCCAGACTGGTCATTATAAACAGCGCTGCTGTAATGTGTCCTGCACCCACAGGTTGGCCAGCCTGCACACCTGGATGCTGACCTTGGGTCACCTTTTGCAATTATTCGTTTAACGTTCATAGTTATGTCTTGTAGGCCAGATTAGACACATATTGGTGTAGACTACGACCCCAGCAATAGTCTTGCCTCTCACTACAGATATCTTTATTATTGATCAGGCAATCCATCCATGGGTCAATAATCATCACACACCATTGGCTACCACTGGAGTCGTCCTCCCTTGCTAGGACGTGTGTGTGTGCTGGCTACCACTGTAGAGCCACTGTGGCTGAATGTTCAATATCCCTCTACACTTGATGTTGACTAGCACCTCTCCCATGGAGCACACAAGAGCATATATATACCCTGGTTAATATTGTGTGAACGAATGACCTCGTATGTGTTGGTATATTCCTCTAAACATTCAGAGGAACACAGTGTAGAGTTTAATCAATAATATGAGACCCCACAAGCATGGTATTGTGTCAGTGGTGGTGGCGGTTCCACTTGAGGCGGTGTTTAGAAATATGAGAAAAAAGAGTAACAAATCTAGCAATATGAAGACGTGACGCCGCCTGGAGCTGCCATCCCATTACAGACCCGAGCTCTCATTATACCAATTATATTATGCAGTTTACTGCCTCCACCCACCTGTCTCCCTGTCTGTTCCTCTACCCACCTGTCTCCCTGTCTGTTCCTCCACCCACCTGTCTCCCTGTCTGTTCCTCCACCCACCTGCCTCCACCAGCCAACCAAAGAATGGCGCCATAAACAACTGGGAAAAGAAATGTTTTTTATGCACCACCAAAAGTTGCAAATAATGCTCCCCGCTGAGCCACATGATGTCATCAGGCAAATGTAGGAAAATGACACGAGTCAACATTACCAATAACGAGAGAGAGAACAGAGCAAAAACACACGCAGGCAAAATTAAATGGGCAAGTAACCTTGGCAGGAGCCTCCACTTAACCTTATGGGAGGATGTAGTGTGGCCAGGTCTTGTAGTCTCTCCAGCACCGCTACACAGTGTGGCCAGGTCTTGTAGTCTCTCCAGCACCGCTACACAGTGTGGGCCAGGTCTTGTAGAGCCTCCAGCACCGCTACACAGTGTGGGCCAGGTCTTGTCTCTCCAGCACCGCTACACAGTGTGGGCCAGGTCTTGTCTCTCCAGCACCGCTACACAGTGTGGCCAGGTCTTGTAGAGCCTCCAACACCGCTACACAGTGTGGCCAGGTCAGCTGGACCTCCAGCTGTGGGAGAGGGACGTCTCCTATTGCAGTAATCTTTCTAACATTGGATCTTCTAACATTACGATGGTGTTCCACAGTCTGGAGGCTTGGTGCTGTAGTCTGATGTTTAATGGTTGTGTTCAGAAGTTCATGGAGCTCTTGGATTGTCTGGTCACAAGGCGGACGATAAGCAAGTAATTACCAAAGACAGCAGCAGGCCGGGGAGACTATGCAGCACCACCAGTGTGGCAGGATATTCAACAGGCGCTAAATATCACCGAGGATGACAATACCACAACAACAGCCCACAAGGCAGGCCAAGTCGAAGGTATCTGACTCACCAAGGATACTATCGAGGGACAAGTGACCGCGAGGGACGGTCGGGAAGCAAGACACGTTCGTCCTGGAAGTCCGGACAGTCAACAAGTATATGCACGACCGTAAGAGGGACAACAAAGCTTGGACAATAAGGAGCGGGGCGGCGCTCCTTTAAGTGCCACTTCTGCTGGCACCGTATCTGGTACTGCTAATGGAAATATTGATGTTATAGGAAACATTGTTAACTTAACAGTACTATACAACATTTCAGTGTGATAAAGCGCAATGCGCGATATATTAATATCATTCAAATCATAATGTTTTGGAAAGAAGTCAGAAAACCGACCACATTTAAGACTCGAGATACAATTTACAGTCTGGCTTTGAGGTAGACTTGCTTTATATATATATATATATATTATATATATATATATATATATATATTACTTGAACTGTAGCTCAAAAAAATATTAGCTATTGTATATTTTCTCTTACGTAACAAATGTACATAGCATGTAAGAAAGGGTGTTCTCCAGCAGAGCATGGTGTATAATTTATGAAATAGTTATCCCGTGAGGGCTAGCGCTCTTATAGAAAACGTGCATAAATATATTAGAGAAGATTAAATAGTTTTATAGGGTAACTGAAATGAATACTCCATTAGCTTGCATATTTACACAAGGATTTTCTGTTTACTTTCCATTTCTGCTCCTCTTTCCTTCTTGCTTACCTTACCCCTCTGCCTCCTCTTCTTGATTACCTTCCCTCTCTGCCGGAAGTAATGTATATGTTTATCGCTTAGAATGTTCGGTAATATGTTTATTGTTTGTGATGTGTATATATGTATTATATATTATATATATATTATATATGTATGTATGTATGAAAAACTTTGTACTGAACGGGGTGTGAATAGCTTGAGCTACCTCATCCCTTTGTATGTATTTTACCTCAATAAACTTATTTCAATTTCAATTTCCCTCCCTGCCTCCTTCCCGTCCTGCTTATGTAGCGAGTAAACAATGTACTCGCTCCAGTCTCTCATTACCTTAATGGGAAAACTCATTAGCACTGATTACGAAGCCAAACTCTTTTCCCTAATTACAGTTAACATTACTTCCATCCCACACAGAAATCACAATAGCGTGATGCATCAAATGAATGTCGTAGCTCAGTCGATTAAGGCAGCGTCTGGGATCCTCTCGAACGTAGGTTCGAACCCTCGTCACGGCCCTTGTGGATTTGTTCATTACTTCCATCCGTCCAACATATTGGAGGACGGCGAGGTGTAGTCCAATCATATAAGCAATCGAGAAGCGAGTAACCATCAGTATAATTTCCACAGTGATTCAGTTAACTTCAGTACAGATGCTTCCGAGTTACCACACCTCTTCAACCTCAAGAATGTAGCACTGCGTATGCAGTTCTAATCAACCATAAGACGCTCCAGCTTCGACACAGACCAGACAGCAGACTACGACCGCATCGAGCTACCACACTCATCGAGTTTAGACACTCACCATTCCCCATCGAGCCGCTACGCTCACCCGCATAGAGCTCTGCGACTCTCGCCTCACTCAGCTCTCTGCTCTGCTCCAAGTTCTGTCTCAACGTCTACGACACTGTCAACAATTAACTGCTATAACCAAGACTACTAAATAAATAGGAAAACCCACTAAGCACTATTTAATATACCCAACAACGTAACATAATCGTACGTTACACTTACCTTTCCTCCTTCCCTTCTTGCTTACTAATATATCTATGTAAGTATAACTACACATATTTACACTGTGTCGCTTTCACCCAGGACACTCAATAGATCTGCAGTGTTTATCAAATCCTGGTGAGTCCACTACCTCCAGGTACACGTCGTCCACGCTCAATGGTAATCACCGGCGAGTTCACCTTCCTTAACATGGGCCAGTCCACACACCGTATTGTCACGGTGTTCCAATACTCCACATTCGCTCTCCATAAACACACTGGCAGAGGGCTTCAGTAACACAGTGACAGGGGTCTCAAATAATCATGTACATGGGTAGATAACACCCTGGAAGACGTCTCTAGCAACACTTCTCAGCAGACGAACACTACTGTCGTCTCGTAACTTTTTTTGGCCAAATCCCGGGTACGTCGGTCCATACAACACTACACAAATCCAGCAGTTAACACACTGCTACTACCGACGGCGGCCACTTTGTCCTCTCACAGAACCACGTCATGAGTTCTGGACTGCCCAAGGTGAACTGCCCTCTTCAGTGCAATCGCCTCATCACGTCACCTCTGTGAACATAAACGTCATTAGCTAGACAGACAGTATATTGGGTGACCTTAGGGTAACACCCTTACACCGGGGAACTGAAACTGTAATTGCTTGCACAACCTAGATGGCGTTGATATCGTTATGCCACCCACCAGAGGTCATCATCATCGACCTCACCTCCTAACTGAGGTATGAAACAGCAGCCTTTCACCGACGTCACACCACCACCAACAGATGGCGTTGTCTGTGTCTCACCTAATACCTGGGAGTTGGAGTGCAGGTTCATAGATCCCCAACTCCGGGGATCGTGTCGATACCGTAATACCTTCCCTAGCTTCTCTCCTTCCTATCTTACCTACCTTTCCTCCATGCCTTCCTTCCCATCTTGCTTATCTTTCCTCTCTGTCGTTCTTCCCTTCCAACCATCCTTCCCCTCCTTGGCCTTCCTTTCTTACTTACCTTCCCCTCCCTGCTATACTTCCCTTCCTGCACTCCCTCCGTCCTTCCCTTCTCCATCCTTCCCTGCCTTCCTCCCCTCCCTCCTTGCCCCTCCTCATCTCCCTCCTTACCCTCCTCCCCTCCCTCTCACCAGTATCAACATATCTACGTGTCGTCAACAGAGCTTGTCACCTGCCTCAACTGTTATCGTATGAGCGTGAGCCAATCAGTAAGTCAGGCAATATAACCCCCCCCCCCCATCCTGACTGGCATGAATGGGGAGAGAGGGGTATGGTTGGGGGGGGGGTGAAGAGGGAGGAGTACGGTTGGGGAATAATGGTTTAGCAACATCTGCAGCCCGTTCTTCTAGGGTTTCCCAACGTCAAGAAAATGTCGTACTAAAGTGCCCTTATCCTGACCTACCAGAGGACCCAAAACAGAAAACGGGATAATATGTGAATTTCGCGAGCCGCTACCGTTTTCTAGTACGACAATTTTTGCCCTTAGGGAAAGTATACGTCAAAATGCAACGTTCTATTAAGAGGACAGGTTGGCTGAACAAAATACAATTGAAATACTGTAGGCCTAGTACGCCTACTAGTGTTTCGCAAGTTTAACTTGCAACGCCGACTAGTTTGCGAGTTTAATTTACACACAACTGATTTGGGTCACATTTGAATCCTATTTGTCAATCTTCTCGAGTGATGAGCTTCCCTTCCGCTCCTTAGGGAAGGGAAGCTCCCTGCCCTCCATCTTGGTCATCATATCTCCCTTGTTTACCTCCAGCCTTGTGTGTTCTTCACATCTCCCTTGTTTACCCCCCAGCCTTGTGTGTTTTTCATATCTCCCTTGTTTACCTCCAGCCTTGTGTGTTCTTCATATCTCCCTTGTTTACACCCCAGCCTTGTGTGTTCTTCATATCTCCCTTGTTTACACCCCAGCCTTGTGTGTTCTTCATATCTCCCTTGTTTACACCCCAGCCTTGTGTGTTCTTCATATCTCCCTTGTTTACACTCTCCTTACACTATTGTCATCTTTCTAAAATGTTGGACATCAAGGGGGAAAATCATTATTATTAATCTATCTTCGTAAGTAATATTCCTGCTGCTGCTGGATATATATACTACAATGCTAGGGTGATCAGCCCTGTAACATGCTAGGGTGATCAGCCCTGTAACATGCTAGTGTGATCAGCCCTGTAGCATGCTAGGGTAATCAGCCCTGTAACATGCTAGGGTGATCAGCCCTGTAACATGCTAGGGTGATCAGCCCTGTAACATGCTAGGGTGATCAGCCCTGTAACATGCTAGGGTGATCAGCCCTGTAACATGCTAGGGTGATCAACCCTGTAACATGCTAGGGTGATCAGCCCTGTAGCATGCTAGGGTGAACAGCCCTGTAACATGCTAGGGTGATCAGCCCTGTAACATGCTAGTGTGATCAGCCCTGTAGCATGCTAGGGTGATCAGCCCTGTAACATGCTAGGGTGATCAGCCCTGTAACATGCTAGGGTGATCAGCCCTGTAACATGCTAGGGTGATCAGCCCTGTAACATGCTAGGGTGATCAGCCCTGTAACATGCTAGGGTGATCAACCCTGTAACATGCTAGGGTGATCAGCCCTGTAGCATGCTAGGGTGAACAGCCCTGTAACATGCTAGGGTGATCAGCCCTGTAACATGCTAGGGTGATCAGCCCTGTAACATTCTAGGGTGATCAGCCATGTAACATGTTAGGGTGATCAGCCCTGTAACATGTTAGGGTAATCAGCACTGTAACATGCTAGGGTGATCAGCCCTGTAACATGCTAGGGTGATCAGCCCTGTAACATGCTAGGGTGATCAGCCCTGTAACATGCTAGGGTGATCAACCCTGTAACATGCTAGGGTGATCAGCCCTGTAGCATGCTAGGGTGAACAGCCCTGTAACATGCTAGGGTGATCAGCCCTGTAACATGCTAGGGTGATCAACCCTGTAACATGCTAGGGTGATCAGCCCTGTAGCATGCTAGGGTGAACAGCCCTGTAACATGCTAGGGTGATCAGCCCTGTAACATGCTAGGGTGATCAGCCCTGTAACATGCTAGGGTGATCAGCCATGTAACATGTTAGGGTGATCAGCCCTGTAACATGTTAGGGTAATCAGCACTGTAACATGCTAGGGTGATCAGCCCTGTAACAAGCTAGGGTGATCAGCCCTGTAACATGCTAGGGTGATCAGCCCTGTAACATGCTAGGGTGATCAACCCTGTAACATGCTAGGGTGATCAGCCCTGTAGCATGCTAGGGTGAACAGCCCTGTAACATGCTAGGGTGATCAGCCCTGTAACATGCTAGGGTGATCAGCCCTGTAACATGTTAGGGTGATCAGCCCTGTAACATGCTAGGGTGATCAGCCCTGTAACATGTTAGGGTGACCAGCCCTGTAACATGCTAGGGTGACCAGCCCTGTAACATGCTAGTGTGACCAGCCCTGTAACATGCTAGTGTGACCAGCTCTGTAACATGCTAGGGTGACCAGCCCTGTAACATGCTAGTGTGGCCACCACTGTAACATGCTAGTGTGACCAGCCCTGGAACATGCTAGTGTGACCAGCCCTGTAACATGCTAGTGTGACCAGTACTGTAACATGCTAGGGTGACCAGCACTGTAACATGCTAGGGTGACCAGCTCTGTAACATGCTAGGGTGACCAGCCCTGTAACATGCTAGGGTGACCAGCACTGTAACATGCTAGTGTGACCAGCCCTGGAACATGCTAGTGTGACCAGCCCTGTAACATGCTAGTGTGACCAGCCCTGTAACATGCTAGTGTGACCAGCACTGTAACATGCTAGGGTGACCAGCACTGTAACATGCTAGGGTTATCTTGAGGTTATCTTGAGATTATTTCGGGGCTTTTAGTGTCCCCGCGGCCCGGTCCTCGACCAGGCCTCCACCCCCAGGAAGCAGCCCGTGACAGCTGACTAACACCCAGGTACCTATTTTACTGCTAGGTAACAGGGGGCATAGGGTGAAAGAAACTCTGCCCATTGTTTCTCGCCGGTGCCTGGGATCGAACCCAGGTCCACAGGATCACAAGTCCCGCGTGCTGTCCGCTCGGCCGACCGGCTCCCTAGGGTGACCAGCACTGTAACATGCTAGGGTGACCAGCTCTGTAACATGCTAGGGTGACCAGCCCTGTAACATGCTAGGGTGACCAGCACTGTAACATGCTAGGGTGATCAGCCCTGTAACATGCTAGTGTGACCAGCACTGTAACTTGCTAGGGTGACCAGCGCTGTAACATGCTAGGGTGACCAGCACTGTAACATGCTAGTGTGACCAGCACTGTAACAAGCTAGGATGACCAGAACTGTAACATGCTAGGGTGACCAGCTCGGAGCTCTCAGAGTGACCAATCTCTACACATAATTACACATTACGACATGTGAGATCTTTCTGTAATTCCCAGTCTTTCATTAACTTAATAATATGCTTTTCTTTATATACTGTCTGTACCGTCATTATAAAGATGAGTAATTTATACTATGAACAATGAAGGTGGCAGAAGGTGCCCCTGTGGCACTCCCTGGAGGCCTCGTCTCCACCTACACGTCAACCTGTACATGGAAGACACCTTCAGGTGTGTTGATCATTCTTTTACTCAGCTCTGTCCTTATAATCCAGCTTCAGTATCTTACTAATAAATTGATCGTCTGGAGGTGTGGCAAGGCCTATTAGAGACAAGATAAACAACGTTGTACCTAGACCTGACATTAAGGCCATTGGGAGGCAGAGATGTGTTGGAGGGGGGAGTGTGAGAGGTGGGGGGGGGCGATGATATGGTAGTTTACACCTGACTGAGGTAAGTGTAGAGGGTTCAGGCCTCGTAGACGGTCACTGAGCGGACGAGGGCCAGCTGCTGCTGCTGCTGCTCTCTGCTGGACTCTGGCACCAGCAGCATTTCACAGCCCACCTCGCCTCTAATACATCATATCCTAGATTTTCGGTTCTCGTGAGTGACAGGTCGCGGGAAGTGACCGTGAGTGACAGGTCGCGGGAGGTGACCGTGAGTGACAGGTCGCGGGAAGTGACCGTGAGTGACAGATCGCGGAAAGTGACCGTGAGTGACAGGTCGCGGGAAGTGACCGTGACACATGTCTCAAACGGTCGTTGTGGGCGACACACTTTGCCTTGAGGAAATGGCAAAAGAAAAGTGTGATGAAGACAATGCAGTAAAGGGTGAGGACCGGCCAGGGTCGCCCCTGGCAGAGACACCCATCGTCTTCCCCATCCTTGACGCCGTCGCTGAGCGCCACAAGGACGTGACAGACTCCTCACACGCGCAAGAGTTCCAGGACTCAAACGCCGCTAGTCTCCCGGACTCTACATGGGGCGCTGCCACACCTTCCTTGGGACATCTCTCAGCTTTCACAGAATGGTATCGTAGAACTAGCAAGGATGGCTGTGTGCCCACAGTGGGCAGTGGGGCAGATGGTAGCTGTGTGCCCACAGTGGGCAGTGGGGCAGATGGTGGCTGTGTGCCCACAGTGGGCAGTGGGGCAGATGGTGGCTGTGTGCCCACAATGGGCAGTGGGGCAGATGGTGGCTGTGTGCCCACAATGGGCAGTGGGGCAGATGGTGGCTGTGCCCCCACAGAGACCAGCGGGGCTGATGATGCCGCACCAGTCGTCCCAAGAAGACAGAGACGTCGCCTGGGTGTAATTCACCCGCCGCTCTCCAGGGCGGCCAACGACTGCCGTCTCAGTGTTTCTTTCGGCGACGTAACTGTGTGTGATAAGTTGAACGTCCACCCGAGACGCAAGTCCCTGCCCTGTAACATCCACCCGATACTCAAGTCCATGCCCTCTGGCTTGGACATCAACATCAGACGCCAGTCCCTACCATGCGACTGGGACGTCAATCCGAGAACTCAGTCCCAACCCTGCGGTCTGACCATCAAGTCGACATCCTTGCCCCAACCCTGCGTCTTGGATATCAACTCGACATCCACGTCGGACATCAACCCGAAGCGCCAGTTCCTGCCCTGTGATTGGGACATCAACTCAACACACAAGACCCTACCCTTCAGCTGTGACATCAGCACGAGACGCAAGTCCCTGCCCAGCGGCCTGGACATCACTCCGAGATACAAGTCCCAATCACGCGACACGAACATCAATCACAGACGAAGGTCCCTGCCTTGTGACTTGGACATCAACCCCTATGACAGCGTGTCCAACCTCTCTTTCTTTGATGACATTATCTTAGCGGCCGCGACTCCTGCCTTAGGCCCAGATATATCTAAGCGACACACTCTCAACTCGTTCTTAAAGATGATCGGAGGCTTTCCTGAGCGGCTGGCCAACAAGAGTCACTTCGATAGCTGCTCAAGCTTAGCCACGTCCAGGTCGAGCCTTCAGGAGCCACAGTCTCTTCCTAGCGTGTATGTGCCTCGCTCCAGACGCAGCACAGAGCAGCAGGAGGAGCTGGAGCTGCAGCAGATACGGGAGGGCTGCCTTCCCAGGGTGTCAGGGAACGTGTACCCAAGGGTGATGAGGCCATATATCACTCATGGAGGCTTCAGTGCCTGGAAGGACGTTGACAGTTCCGCGCCCAAGGTAAGTTGGTGCCACAAATATTTAGAAGTTGAAAAATGAACTCTCCAGAATTCATTTTACAGTTTATATGGCCTGACGCTAAGAGATGCGTTTCCTTGATTCTGTCAACATTTTCAAAGGCAGAGTAGAAGTGGATACAATTTAGATTGATTGATCAATAAAGATTAAGCCACCCAAGAGGTGGCACGGACATGAATAGCCCGTAATATAATTTAGTTAGAGTAGTCGAATATATAGCCAAGAGTGAGGTGTCGCAAGGGTCAGGAGGCTTTATGCTACTTCCTCTGTTCATGTGATGGCTGGAGCAGTATGCTGGATGTTCTGTCAATACTTTGAAGATGGTAGAATGTAACTGTTAGCGGGCTGTTGATAGTTGGTTGAGTTTGTGTGAAATGGAGTGCCACTCACCCTCCGTGGTGTCTCCAGCACCTTGAGTGGTGGAGAGGGGGCGCGGCCCCCTTCCTCTCCTCCCTCTCACTTGACCTGTTTTGAAATCCTCTTGTGACGCCTAAGCTCTGCTCCTCCAAATTAGTTAATCGTGTGTAACCAACTTCACCCCCTCCCCCCGAGAGAGAGAGAGAGAGAGAGAGACATTATCTTGAGGTGATTTCGGGGCTTAGCGTCTCCGCGGCCCGGTCCTCGACCAGGCCTCCCTTTTTATTACCCACCCCCAGGAAGCAGCCCGTAGCAGCTGTCTAACTCCAAGGTACCTATTTGCTGCTAGGTGAACAGGGGCATCAGGGTGAAAGAAATTCTGCCCATTTGTTTATGCCTCGTCCGGGATCGAATCCGCGCCCTTAGGATTACGACCCCAGAGCGCTGTCCACTCAGCCGCGAGGCCATGTGTGTGTGTGTGTGTGTGTGTGTGTGTGTGTGTGTGTGGGTAATGCACCTTTTCCAGTTTGTTGATGTGCTTCTTAAGATATGGGCACCACACAACCGCTGCATATTCTAGCTTTCGCCTAACAGAAGTCGTGACTTGTGTGTGTGTGTGTGTGTGTGTATTCAGCTAATTGTGCTTGAGGGGGTTGAACTCTGCTCTTTCGGCCCGCCTCTCAACTGTCAATCAACTGTTACTAACTACTAACTAATTTCACCCCCCCACACACACACAGGAAGCAGCTCCGTAACTGCTGTCTAACTCCCAGGTACCTATTTACCGCTAGGTAGCAGGAGCATCAGGGTGAAAGAAACTCTACCCATTTGTTTCCGCCATCGCCGGGGCTCGATCCCCGGGCCATGGATCCCAGGACACATGTGTGGGGACACACACACAAGGGGCCATGTGTGTGTGTGACACAGTTGGCTTCTACAGTGGATATATAAATATACCCAGTATATACCCCGGCTGCCAGTACCTGCCAGAACACACACACACACACACAAACACACACACACACACACACACACACACACACACACACACACACACACACACACACACACACATGGCCTCGCGGCTGAGTGGACAGCGCTCGGGATTCGTAGTCCTGTGGTCCGGGGATCGATCTCCGGCGATGGCGGAAACAAATGGGCAGAGTTTATTTCATCCTGATGCCCCTGTTTACCTAACAGTAAATAGGTACCTGGGACATGCTCAGGCAAGATGTGCAGGCAACATGCTCAGGCAACATGCTCTACCAACATGCTCAGGCAACATGCTCTACCAACATGCTCAGGCAACATGCTCTACCAACATGCTCAGGCAACATGCTCTACCAACATGCTCTACCAACATGCTCAGGCAACATGCTCAGGCAACACGTGCAGGCAACATGCTCAGGCAACGCGTGGAGGCAACATGTTCTGGCAACATGTGCAGGCAACATGCTCAGGCAACACGTGCAGGCAACATGTGCATGCAACACGTGCAGGCAACATGCTCAGGCAACACGTGCAGGCAACATGTGCATGCAACACGTGCAGGCAACATGCTCAGGCAAGACGGCACCATGCCGGCAGCCTGGCCTCCCAGACCCCCTCCCACTATACCCATTAAAACATAATGATGAAACATAAACCTCACCAAATCTGCCAACGTTTTTATAGGATTTTTTTCAGAATATTGTGAACTTTGGCCAGGTGCTTTTACCCATAAGTTAACCTGTGGTCTACCTGCGGCCACCTATAAGGACCACACCTTGTTTGGTGTGTATCATTAATAATAGATTGACAGATAGAAACAAAATTAACTGAAATCAATGTATAAGAATGAGCCGCCACGCTGCACTTTTAATTGACTAGACCATGTGGGTTCTCTCTCCGCCTCCCCCCTCCCCTCGCCTCGGACACATGTGTGTCGCTGTATCATGAAACAACACCACTATTTCTCCTTGGATCAATGTGCATAAGTCATCCTCACATCATGGCATTATTTATCTTGAAGTAAATGAAGACACATTATCCTGGCAGACACATAATGAAGACACATCATGTTGCCAGGATACATAATAACGACACATCATGTTACCAGGATAAATAATGAAGACACATCATATTACCAGTATACATAATGAAGACACATGACCCTACCAAGACACATAACAAACTATTATCCACAAACAAAAGTGTAGTATCAATATGGCCAGCCTAACCAATCAAGAACTTTATCATTGGTACGAAGTTAATTTTTTCGTTAACAATCTGTTTATTTATCCAACAGGTATGTACTACTGTACTACTTGGCCGGCGGAGGAATACTGGCTGACCTTCGGTCTGTCATTATTCTGACGTCTGGCGTCTTCCACGACACAAAAATAATACATAGTTATATACATTCCTAGCAGTCGGTTATAGGTAATATCTTTGGTCAGCTGCAGATAATGTCTATGGTCAACTGGGGTAATACTTAAGGTCCGCCATAGGTAACATTTGGTCAACGAAAAAGTCCAACATGATACCACAAGAAATGAGGCACAAGTATCTTGAGGAAATTTATAAAGAAGCCGGGAATAAATTCGATCAAATCTACACTGACGGGTCATATAATCCTGTCAACGACAGGGCTGGTGCAGCATACATTGTAATAAAGAATTATGCCTTTCATTGCAGAAATGAAGAGAAAGAACGTATTGAGAACTATGCCTCTTCAACGCAAGCAGAGCTAACTGCCATTGTTATGCGTTAAGATTCCTTGAACGAAACACTAATGGCGAGTGATATACACTGATTCAATAGCAGCACTACAAAGCCTTAATAGAAATCGGGCGGATAATCTTGCGATAGTTGCTGAAATTAAGAGAGCTGTAATGGTACTAATCAACCAGGGAAGAGTCGTCAAGTTCCTGTGGGTTCCCTCCCATGTTGGAATATGTGGGAATTAACGAGCAGATGTGCTGGCTGTTGAAGGCGCTGAAGGAGACCATATTGAATTCTTCATACCCAAGACTCTTCTACATATTAGAGGTATTATCAGGCAACATCACCATGACAAGGTAACTGAGGAAAGGAGGATAGAATAACAAATCAATGAATCTGAGCGATGGTAGAATATAATTGCAGCTGGCAATCCCAATCATTATGGACGAAGAGGAGGTGGACGCGGGAGAGAGTTAGTAATAGCAAGAATCCGTTTTGGATACAAATTTCCATGGAGATTCAGAATGGGAACAACAGTTGAGCAGCGGAGTTGCAGACTCTGTGATGAAAGTGATGGACACCGCCTTGACCACTACCTGAGAGAGTGTGAATATATGAGTCATTAGAAATATGTGTAGAATAATGAGAGCCACATTGTTTGAGTTAGGAAAATACTATTTGTCAAGTATTTATACTGTTCCTAAAAGATTCCTCCGTTTTGTACCCGCAAGATAACGTAAGATTTTAAGGGTTGACTAATGTTAATCATATTTTTGAAGAGCTGTTCACTTGAGACAGTTAAGCAAGTCCCAGCTGTGTCTGGGTACAAGTGACAGGATTAACAACCCAGCGGGTTTTCTTCCTATTGGGGGGTGTTGTACATGTTGCTATGGTGGTGTGTCTACTCACAGGATGAGTGGCGCTGCCCAATAAACTCGACCCTCGGGGTAAAATTAAAATTGAATGGTCAGCCATAGGTAATATATATGTTGTGAGCTACAGGTAAAACCATTGTGTGCCATAAAGAGTAGCCACAGACGACGTGCAGGTCTGGACCGGACACTTGTAGTCCTTAACTTACACATTAAACTCGCCTATATTAACGACGTCTTCTGTTCACTCATAAGTAATGTCAACATAATAATATATGTTGAAAATGTGGGATTTCAAAATATATTGATAGCCTTTTGTGTCTATCTGGCCGTAAATAATCGTCTAATTACTTAATAATTTTTGTAAAATATGAGTTGAATTAATGGTGTGGGTAGCTTCCTTGACGTAACTAGCGGCCATCTTGGCAATTAGAGATGATGTGTGGGCTGCTATCGTTCCATCGGTGCTGGAGCGCTTCCAAGCCGCAGCACAGCTGACACCTACACCCAGTGATGTCTTTTGCTTCTCCCTATATATATATTTTGAGTATACTTTAGTCCTCAACTGTATTCAGGGCTAAACTATAGATGGTGTTGGTCAGTAAGTTACTGTAGATAATAACCTTATAGAGCTCGTAAGGCCAACACTGTTGATTCACAGTGTGTCGTGTTGACTAGGGTAGTCGACATGGAAGGCAGTCATCAGTGCTTTATGTTCATCTGTGCATCTGTACTTGGCATCTGACAGCGGCACATACTTCACAGATATGTGAAGTATGACCAGTAGACCAGCAGGGATAAGATATCGGAGCTGCAGTTATGGCAGGAAATTCTGCAGTTAGTTGGAGACTCAAACGGGTGTTCAACTTTACAACCAGAGATGCTAGCCATATAGCAGGATTTGGAACATGCTCTTGCTGAACACCGACCATATGTTATCATACATACGTATTCGAGAAGTGCCATTGCAACCTTGCAACACGGATGGGTGGATGTTGTCACATAAGGGACAAGATTCATCTGATCACAAATATCATAGCATTAATGCAAACACTCAAACGTCAAGGCCGTCGGATACTTATCAACTGGGTGCCAAGTCATGTAGGAATAACAGGGAATGACAATGCAGAAGAAGCTGCAAAACTTGCAACTTAGAGAAGAAATGTCGACATTTACATACCACAGAGTCTATCGCAGATTAAGCAAGTAATTATGCAATATACCAATGCAAAAGTTGATCATCATGAACTGTGTTGATACCCTTTAGTTCACTATCACTCCCTGGTCACTCTCACTATATCATCAACTGTGTTGACCATCACTGTGTCCAACAGCCTGGATGACCAGACAATTAACCAGGAGGCCTGGCCAGAGACCGGGCCGTGGGGACCTTGAACCCCGGAACCTCCGCAAGGTAACCCAGTAGGTCACTATGGATAACCAGCTTTACAACCACCTTAATACACCTCTGTTTGTGTCCAGATAACCAGCAGATATATATTTAACCAACTTTATATCCACCTTAATGCACCTGTTTGTGTTTAAAGGTGCTGGTGTATTAACCCTCCTATTTTACTGTGTTGTACTCTTATGTGTATGTGCTCGTACTATTCTAGTTGAGCTCTAGCTCTTTGGTACCGCCTCTCAACTGGTGTACAGGTTCCTGAGCCTACTGGGCTCTATCATATCTACATTTGAAACTGTGTATGGAGTCAGCCTCCACCACATCACTGCCTAATGCATTCCATCTGTTAACTACTCTGACACTGAAAAAATACTTTCTAATGTCCCTGTGGCTCATTTGGGTACTCAGTTTCCACCTGTGTCCCCTTGTTCGCATACCACCAGTGTTGAATAGTTTATCCTTATCTACCCTGTTAATTCGTCTGAGAATTTTGTAGGTGGTCATCATGTCTCCCCTAACTTCTTAATAACCTAACTCCTCTGTCTTCCAGTGTCGTGAGGTTTAATTCCAGTAGTCTTTGAGTGTGTGTGTGTGTACTTACCTAGTTGTGCTTGCGGGGGGTTGAGCTCTGGCTCTTTGGTCCCGCCTCTCAACGATCAATCAATTAATGTACAGGTTCCTGAGGAACCTGTGTGTGTGTGTGTGTGTGTGTGTGTGTGTGTGTGTGTGTGTGTGTGTGTGTGTGTGTGTGTGTGTGTGTGTGTGTGTGTGTGTGTGTGTAAAAATTGGGGACCAATAGACTGTGTGGCACGAGGTTGAGTGAGGGACTGTAAGGGAGGGAGGGAGGGAGGGAGGGAGGGAGTGAGGGAAGTAGCGAGGAGGGAGCCAGAGCTAACCCCTCCTCCCTTACCTTATGTCCCTGACTCCGCCGCTGCCAGTGCCATCCCTGCCGCTGGCGCCACCACCAACCACGCTGCCCATCAGTGCCTGGTGCCACCTGTTCCCATTAATGTGTCTCCCCTGAGCGTCACTCCCCACACGCAGCAACAGTGACATATACAGTGCGGGACATGTAGAGCAACATACCTTTTGTGCCGCTAACTCTGAATTGATGTAAACTTGATTTATTGTGAGGGACGTTAGGCGCGGTGCAGGTGAACACGGCGCCCACTGACACTCTGGTGGAGGCGTGGATGACCTGGCCTCTCCAGGTCCTGTGGGCAACACCACCTGGTCTCACCAGGTATGGTTAACACACACGAGGGCGAGGATGGAGGCAGCAGCAGGCGGCTCCATTGCTGGCGAGGAGTGGAGAAGACCTCACAGTAGTGGAGAGGTCTGCCTGGCATCGTCTAGTGCCGCAGTTCAGTAAGCTTCAGCGCGCCTCTACCCGTCCTCTCTTGTCTACCATTATGCTCTGGAAATATTCAAATTAAATTAGACAGTGTTAACGTCTCTGCATATTTGTCCTCGCCACTTGAGACTAGAAAACAAGGTAATAGTGGCCATATTTACCGTGTTAGTCTTGTGGGTGCGGCCGTAGTCAAGGGTAGCAGCGACAGTCTTCAGAAGGATATTCTTGGAGGCCTCAAGCAGTGTTGATATTCCATTCATCTGGGCTCTAGGAGACTCGAACCGCGGACCCCACTCGTGTGAGGCCGAAGCTCTATCGACCGAGCTATTGAGTAGTCTTAGTTAGAAAAGTTTCCAAAAGCAGTACCCTGCTGCCAAACTGGAATTTGTTAGTGTTGACGTTGTGTGTGAAGGGGCTGGTAGGAGAGTCAGGCTTCGGCACTGAGGAGTGTGGTGCCCCTCACACACCCGCCGGTGGTCTCCGCTCTCGCAAGTGTGAGAAGACACGTGGAGGAGGACCGTGTTGTGAGGGACGGAAGAGGGCCGTGTTGTGAGGGACGGGTCTGTGTTCCCAAACGGCGCCTTGTAGATGTGTCCTGACCTGTGGCTATGGCTGCCTGCAGATGAGTTTACTTACCGACGTTCCGCAAGGCTTGATATACCATCGAGTTGATCCTAGAGAGCATCCGGAGACAGTTAGCTAAGTTGTTATGATCAATGCGCCTCGCCCAGTGTTGTGAGTGACCTCCGCCTGACCAGGGTGAGTGACCCCCGCCTGACCAGGGTGAGTGACCCCCGCCTGACCAGGGTGAGTGACCCCCGCCTGACCTGGGTGAGTGACTGCCACCTGACCAGAGTGAGTGACCAGGCCGCTACTGAGGAGCGTGACGAGCATGACACTGTGGTGATGGCGGCCGCGCGGTGATGGTGAAGACCACAAAGATGCCGGTCGTGGAAGGGGCGTCGTCCCCCGCCCCGTCCAGCGACGACACTCTCCTGGACGACATGCTCAAGGAAGCCGTCTTGGCCAACCTCGAGAACTTGCAGGAGACCCTGGCGGAGGCCCCGCCCCTGCAGGGCTGCGAGGACGGCCCTTCCGTGATTGGGTCCCACGGCCTCCCCTTACTCAACTTCTCCCCCGCTGGTGCCCTCGCCGTCAGCCCTGACGCCCCCAGCCCCAGGGCTCCCCCTCGCCCCCCCACCAGCCCTGACGCCCCCAGCCCTAGGGCTCCCCCTCGCCCCCCCACCAGCCCTGACGCCCCCAGCCCCAGGGCTCCCCCTCGTCCCCCCACCAGCCCTGACGCCCCGAGCCCTTGGGCTTCCCCTCGCCCCCCCACCAGCCCCAGGGCTCCTCTTCGTCCCCCCACCAGGCCTCTCAACACTCGGGTGCTGGACTCTGACGACGAGTCGCCCTGCATGGAGCTCGACACGCCCCTCAAGTTTGACACCAGCGAGTTTACCTGGATACGCTCTGAGAAGGAGCCCGGAGGGCGGTGCCCGAGGACGAGCCCCATCGGGGACCACCTGCAGGAGCCCCGAGGGCAGAGCCCTAGGGCAAGCCCTACTCGGGACCACCTGCAGGAGCCCCGAGGGCGGTGCCCGAGGACGAGCCCCATCCGGGACTACCTGCAGGTGCCGCCTCGCCCCCGCCTCTTACGCAGGAAGAGACCGAAGCTGTCCTTCCTGGACTCCGGCGCGGCTCCTGCAGGAGTGCCGCCCACCGCGCCGCAGGTCACGCCGGAGTCATCCGGTGACGCGGCCTCAGGTGACGTGACGCAGGTCAGCGGGGTGAGGCCGCAGGCTGACAGCCTGAGCGCCGCCAACTGCGTCATCAAGCTGCCCAGGAAGCACAGGAAGCCCTCCTTCTCTCACATCAACATCCCTTGCTACCACCGTCGACCCTCCGGCCAGGCGCTCGACGTCAACTTCGACTACACCTTCACCTTGGTGAGTCGAAAATTACATCCGAAAATTTGGTCTTTAACTTTCAAATATATTCGGTCGGTCATTCACCTTCATTGAAGCACTACGACATTGTAGTAAGTTCCTTCATCATATCATTGGTTTAGGTATGCCTCGTATCTATTTCCATTACTTACGACAAGACCTGCCATGCTTATATGGTGGTTCCTGAGAGGTTTACACTGTGAGAGCCACACTGCAGCAGCCTGACGGTGGGAGACGGCTCTGGCAAGGTTGAGTATTGGCCATACACGTTTAACTCACGGAGACTTCATGGAGCGCCGCCCTGCTCCTTATTGTCCAAACTGTATTGTCCCTCTTACAGTCGTGCATATCCTTGTTGAATGTCCGGAAGTCCGGACATTCAACAAGGATATGCACGGACATATTATGCAAGGACATTCAATAGCTAATATTTTTTTGAGTTACAGTTCAAGTATATATATATATAAAGCAAGTCTACCTCAATGCCAGACTGTAAACTGTATCTCGAGTCTTTAAATGTGGTCGGTTTTCTGACTTCTTTCCAAAACATTATGATTTGAATGATATTAATATATCGTGCATTGCGCTTTATCACACCGAAGTGTTATATAGTACTGTTAAGTTAACAATGTTTCCTATAACATCAATATTTCCATTAGCAGTACCAGCAGAAGTGGCACTTAAAGGAGCGCCGCCCCGCTCCTTATTGTCCAAGCTTCGTTGTCCCTCGTACAGTCGTGCATATACTTGTTGACTGTCCGGACTTCCAGGACGATCGTGTCTTGCTTCCCGACCGTCCCTCGCGGTCACTTGTCCCTCGACAGTATCCTTGGTGAGTCAGATATCTTTGACATCGTTGTTGTTGTTGTTTTTTAGATTTAGCTACTCGGAACGAAATGTCCATGTAGCACAGGCTATAGTGCACCCGTCATTGAGTGCGGTTATTCACGATAACCTTGTTACTGTGATATTTGGGTCAGAGTTTTAAATGGAGGTGGGGTTTCCTCGTTTTCTCCCGTTTCTTTTCCGCTTCTGTTTTAGCGCACTGGTGTTGTCTTGTTTTAATAACATTATCTTGGTGGAGGATATAGAGGCACAGTGTTCACTAGTGTGTCACATTCTTCAACTGCTATTCTAATCATTGTAGTCGCTGTGAATTTGGCATTTAATGCAGCTGCTCTCGTTTGATTAATGTTGAGTGTGATGCGCAGGGCTTCAGTAGCTTCACATTTCAGTAAGTAATGCAATAGTGGCGCCTCTGCATCTGTTCCACAGATATGACATTCTTTAACTATTGTGTTTATTATCTCCCAGCAGCACTTGCAAGCAATTCTGAGTCTGTACTGCAATGTCTCTGGACATCTTTTTGCCAGGCTTGAAAGAGTAGTACCCAGTGCCTTGTTCGTACCATATCGCAGTGGATCTTCCTTCAGCTACTTTCGCTCTGTGGCGACTTTTGATAGTTGGGAGTACTTTCTTCTTGATTTGCTCCTTAATCTGTGAAAAAAATTGGAGATATTTTAACCTGTACAACAGGTGGACCCGTGGCAGTATTTGCTAGTGAGTGTGGCTTCGACATGGCTCGTCTTGTATGTTCTTGTTGTGGTATTGTCTTCTTCGGTGATTGATTGATTGATGAAGATTAAGCCACTTAAAAAGTGGCACGGGCTTGAATAGCCCGTAAGTGGTGGCCCTTTTGAGCCATTACCAGTATCAAGAGCTGATACTGGAGATCTGTGGAGGTGCAACTGCACCCTGCGTGACGGGAGATGTCTCCCTTGTCCTCGGTGATATTTAGCGCCTCTTATACATCCTGCCACACTGATGGTGCTTCATAGTCTCCTCGCCTTGCTCCTGCCTTTGGTAATTAATTACTTATTACCGCTGGTAGACCACACCTGCCTCCCTCTCTGGGCCTACCCGGCGAGGCATGTAGGGTTCATACTCTATGTTTTACGTCACAAGGTATTGTTTAGCTTACAGCTATGAAGTTTATATCAAAATGGTGGAAAATGTGTGATGTAGATGTGTGGGGCCTGATAGCTGAGTGGACAGCGCTCGGGATTTGTAGTCCTAAGCTTCCGGGTTCGATCCCCGGCGGAGGCGGAAAACAAATGAGCAGAGTTTCTTTCACCCTGATGACTCTTTTCACCTAGCAGTAAATAGGTACCTGGGAGTTAGACAGCTGGTACAGGCTGCTTCCTAGGGGGGGGGGACAAAATAAGCTGATTGATTGACAGTTGAGAGGCAGGTCCAAAGCATTGAAGCGAGCCTCAAACACTTAGCCCCGAGCAGGTCAGTATATACAGTTAATTACACGGAGGTGAACAGAAATAGAGCCAGGTGAGGGGCTGAGGCAGCCAGGTGAGGGGCTGAGGCAGCCAGGTGAGGGCTGAGGCAGCCAGGTGAGGGCTGAGGCAGCCAGGTGAGGGGCTGAGGCAGCCAGGTGAGGGGCTGAGGCAGCCAGGTGAGGGGCTGAGGCAGCCAGGTGAGGGCTGAGGCAGCCAGGTGAGGGCTGAGGCAGCCAGGTGAGTGGCTGAGGCAGCCAGGTGAGGGGCTGAGGCAGCCAGGTGAGGGCTGAGGCAGCCAGGTGAGGGGCTGAGGCAGCCAGGTGAGGGCTGAGGCAGCCAGGTGAGGGGCTGAGGCAGCCAGGTGAGGGGCTGAGGCAGCCAGGTGAGGGCTGAGGCAGCCAGGTGAGGGCTGAGGCAGCCAGGTGAGGGGCTGAGGCAGCCAGGTGAGGGGCTGAGGCAGCCAGGTGAGGGGCTGAGGCAGCCAGGTGAGGGCTGAGGCAGCCAGGTGAGTGGCTGAGGCAGCCAGGGTGAGGGCTGAGGCAGCCAGGTGAGGGGCTGAGGCAGCCAGGTGAGGGCTGAGGCAGCCAGGTGAGGGCTGAGGCAGCCAGGTGAGGGCTGAGGCAGCCAGGTGAGGGCTGAGGCAGCCAGGTGAGGGCTGAGGCAGCCAGGTGAGGGGCTGAGGCAGCCAGGTGAGGGGCTGAGGCAGCCAGGTGAGGGCTGAGGCAACCAGGTGAGGGCTGAGGCAGCCAGGTGAGGGGCTGAGGCAGCCAGGTGAGGGGCTGAGGCAGCCAGGTGAGGGCTGAGGCAGCCAGGTGAGGGCTGAGGCAGCCAGGTGAGGGGCTGAGGCAGCCAGGTGAGGGGCTGAGGCAGCCAGGTGAGGGCTGAGGCAGCCAGGTGAGGGCTGAGGCAGCCAGGTGAGGGGCTGAGGCAGCCAGGTGAGGGGCTGAGGCAGCCAGGTGAGGGCTGAGGCAGCCAGGTGAGGGCTGAGGCAGCCAGGTGAGGGCTGAGGCAGGGACACAACACCACAGGCACACAGCCATGGTGACTCACACGCCCCAGTCTTACATGTCTAAATGTAGATTGTGATTGTAGCCAGCTGGATCACTATGCCCCCACACACCTGCCCCCCTGCCCCCCCCCCCTCCCAGGCTCGTAAGTACACTGTCATAACCAGGCCTAACTAGTTCAGACTAATTACGCTGAGGTCATATCTTTACGAGTCAAGGTAACTCAGACAATGTAATTCATTCTGCAGTATTTAAAATATCATTACATACACGTGTATGGTAGTATATTGTACGGTATTTTGCTGCATTATTATTGTATTTCTTGGTGGGTTGTGTGTGTGTGAGTGTGAGTGTGTAACTGTGTGCGTGGGTGTGAGTGAGTAACTGTGTGTGTGAGTGTGAGTGAGTAACTGTGTGTGTGAGTGTGTGAGTGTGAGTGAGTAACTGTGTGTGTGAGTGTGAGTGTGTAACTGCTGCTGGTACTGTTTCGTCGTGACGTCATTGATTAGGTCTCGGCAACACATGAAGTTTCAAGCTAAACTTTCTAATATGCTGCACTCACCTGAGGTCTGTAGAAGAAGAGCGAAATCTGATTATGCATTTTGGTTCTACAAGGTAGCCAACTCCATCAAAATATTAAATATGTATCCAATTCAATTAATGATTAATCAACCAATTAATCCATGGGATAACTGGGATCTATCAGTTGATTATGCAAATGCACCCAAGAAAGATAGTGTACACTCTGCATTAACAATTAACACTGTACAGCATCACTGAGAGTACTCAGGGTATGGGTAACGATGTGTATCAGTGCTATACCGACGGTTTTGTAGAAGAAGGTGGACGATGTACTCAATGTGCATGTAATATATTTAAACAAATGTATAAATTAAACAGTCGTCTCTCGTACATACAACAATGATGTGTGTGTGTGTGTGTGTGTGTGTGTGTGTGTGTGTGTGTGTGTGTGTGTGTGTGTGTGTGTGTGTGTGTGTGTGTGTGTGTGTGTGTGTGAGACACACACACGATAATGGTCGTCACCATTATCTGCACTAGGAGTGAGAGATAGAGAAGATGGACATAGTGACGGTAACTAGACTGTAGCAGTTCACTATCTTGGGGCGAGGAGAAGCTTGGCTGGAGAAGTGTGTCACTGAGGCCTGGTTTGTTGATAGCATCAGCTGATTAGTACCAGTGACGTCACCCTGGCTCTCCAAGGCCTACTCCTCATGACTTGTGTTTTTTTTTTTGAATGACGGAAAGGGTCAGATCAATAGTTGTAGCACGAAACTTCTCTATATTTCTTGTTTTTGAAATGCTGATGGACAGAGGTTACCTGGATGATGCTTGTACTCTCTTTGACTCTCCTGTAACACCACATACATTGTAGAAGCTGCTGGAAGCATGTATTTAAGAGGCAGGCGTCGTGAGCGCTGGTGATGGTGTACACAGACAACCAGATGGTGTCACTATGGGCTCCTCCCTTGGTGTCCCGTTTGCTAATGTTTACTCGAGGTCTGTTGAACATAACGTCCTCGTTGACGTGGGCCTAAAACCCAACGTCTACTGTAGGTCCATCGAGGATCGAACCTAGACTCAGCAAAAAGCGTGGGCGGCTCTCTACCCACCAGTCCAAGTGGTTGTGGAGGAAAAGAGTCCTGAAAGACATTATTGATACAAACCTGACCCTTACCGACGCCAACCAGTAAACTTAGTTAATAATAACCTATAAGAACAAGAAGGCTGCCAACTTGCTCATGAAAAACTCTCCCGACACCAAACGAAACGCCTTGAAAGAGACGAATGTCGTCAATGTCTTCACATGTCCACTTGCGAACTGTCAGCCCCAACGGTCTCCGTACATAAGCAAGACATCATCTCTTTCAAGGCGACTGACAATGCACAAACAACAAGGTCCCATCAAGGAACACATAATCTCTACACATAATCAGAGCATCACCAGAGATATCCTCACAGACAACAGTAAAATAATCGACAGATAGTTGGACACTGGCGAGGCCCATCACACACATCCAACTAACAGTAGCAGCTAACACGCTCTTACACTCTGCCACATTTGACACCAAGACCAGGTGTCCTAAGGCCAGCTCAGCGTGGACAGAAACCTCGTGTAGAGCAAAAAGGCAAATGCTGGCTTGATCCTGATTTTCAGTACGAATACGGACTGCGAAAGCAAGGCCTATCGATCCTTTTGACTTTAGGAGTTTTAAGCAAGAGGTGTCAGAAAAGTTACCACAGGGATAACTGGCTTGTGGCGGCCAAGCGTTCACTACCACCACTCACACACAGGACATTGGTACTCTGCAGGGGACTGTAGGTCTATAGAGGCGTATACACTTATACATTCTGCTGTTCCAGTCAAATTGTATCCATTTTTACTCTATCTTTTAAAATGTTGACTCGGGTCAACAAAACGCAGCTGTTAGCGTCAGGTCATAATAAAACTGTAAAATGAATTTTGGAGAGTTAATTTTTCTACTTCCTTCTCAAGTGAAGAACAACATCAGAAAAAAAGAAAAGATTTATGTTACAATCATTGATTTCGCTCATTCTCTCATATTCAATAACATGATCTTATAGTATAAGCTATGCTTCTGTTTCCTTACTCTCGGGATTAAGACGAACAATCAAGTTACCAAAATTTATGGTAAAGAAACTAGTAAATATTGAAGGATTTATTTTCTACAATGTTTCGTTGCATTCTGGAACGTCTTCAGGTCCAATTGAATACGAATGAATACACGAGGTCCAATTTTGGGTTAAATACACATGTGCAAGAGGTGAAGTTCCTGCGCCAGGTAAGTCCACTACGGGCTCACCGTAGCCCGGGCTACGGGCTCACCGTAGCCCGGGCTACGGGCACCCTTTTCTTCCGGCGCCCGCCCGCCGGTTCCTTCTCTACTAATCCCTAAATCATCCTGGTCTCGTGAGACAACTTTATATCACTCAAAATACTGGCTCGGCGTTAGTCACTTCGTACACATAAATAATGTTGCTCACGATACCAACTCTTGTAATGCAGCAGAGGTCTGCGGTGAGGCGGTCTGCCGCCTGGAGCCTTGTGGACCTGCTGATGTGTCCACGACCCTCTGATCACCACCACCCACGACCCTCTGATCACCACCACCCACGACCCTCTGATCACCACCACCCACGACCCTCTGATCACCACCACCCACGACCCTCTGATCACCACCACACACGACCCTCTGATCACCACCACCCACGACCCTCTGACAGATCACAACTACCTTGCCCCCACTCGCTTCAGTCAATCTCCCCATGTTCACATCTGCCATCTGTCCTCTGGCCCTCCACAACAACAACACAATGAGCTTACTCTAGTAAGCTCTAGTACAATGAGCTAGAGGGAAAGTGTGACTAGAACCGTGCGTTTTGCTTGTTCCTTCCGCACGGTCCTAGTCCAAGGGGCGTTTTGATTTTTTTTCTTACTTACTAAAAGACCGCTTCCCACTGTCGTTTCCAGTCTATCGTCCACCCATGTCCCCAGTGTCCCCAGCGTCCACCAACGTCCCCCCTCAAGGCCTCTAGTGTCCACTCATATGTCCCATTGGTGCTTCTAGCGCCCACCCACGTCCGGTCGCATCATTCACTGGTGTAAAAGACACTATAATGTACCATGTTTGCTCTTTGAGTAACCTATTTAGAGAGCACACACACCACAACAAGCTACCTGTGTGTTTCGAGAGCACACGCCTCAATAACCTGTCCGGCTGTTTAGAGAGCACAACAAAGCAGACATTGTTAGAGACAATAAACATCAGGGTTATAAGCAGCACGAGCACCGGGCTGCCACTGCCGGTGGCGCCCTTCACGGGCCCGCTGGTGGCTCCTAGGGACTATTGTTCAGGGGCCAGATTCACGAAGAACTTACGCAAGGACTTACGAACCTGTACATCTTTCCTCAGTCTTTGGCGGCTTTGTTTACACTTATTAAACAGTTTACAAGCAAGAAAACTTCCCAATCAACTGTTGTTATTGTTATAAACTGCCTTCTGGTGCTTCGGAACTCATTAACTGTTTAATAATTGTAAACAAAACCTCCAAAGATTGAGAAAAGATGTACAGGTTCATAAGTGCTTCATGAATCTGGCCCCAGGATCGGCCTCCTCTCAACTAGTACATCTCACTAGTACGTTTTCTATGTATGGGCAGGTTAGGTTAGGGGGTGGCTTGGGTTAATCGTACGTTTCTGGTAGGGTTAGCACTTTGTATTCTGTACGTTGTGACATATCAAGAACATGGGTTGGAGTCGTTGCTTGCCCTTGCACAGGTGTGGAGGGTGGAGAGGCGGTGAGGTTGGAGACCTCCCTCACCACCAGCTGAAGTATACACTGAAGCCTCCACACACACGCCTACTCTTAGCACTCAACATCAGTCCTCGGGGCGAAGACCAGGAACAAAGATGTGTGATGGTGTGCACCTGGGTGATGGTGCAGGGTCACACGTGTAACCTTCCACCCGCACATTACAGCCTACGGTCATCAGAGATACGGGTGCAAGTACAGAATATATGCGGTGAAAAGTGTGGGTGTGAGGAGCTGGAGAAGTGTCAACACCACACAGTTCTGGGGCCAGATTCACGAAAGCACTTACGTAAGCACTTACGAACCTGTACATCTTTTCTCAATCATTGGCGGCTTTGTTTACAATTATTAAACAGTAAATGAGCTCCGAAGCACCAGGAAGCTGTTTATAACAATAACAACAGTTGAATGGGAAGTTTTCATGCTTGTAAACTGTTTAATAAATGTAACCAAAGCCGTCAAAGATTGAGGAAAGATGTACTCGTTCGTAAGTACTTGCGTAAGTGCTTTAGTGAATCTGGTCCCTGGACTCTTGTGTTGACGGTCCAGTTGACGCGCTTCCCTCCCAACATAAACATGTAGCTACACCATTACACGTTTTCAAGAGAGAACGGGATAAGATTCTTTTGCAGTTAAGGGATAAGTGGCTATATGGGCCATATAGCCACCACAGCTATATGAAGCATGGCTGTGGTGGCTATATGGGCCTTCGGGCTGCGAAGACTCACCTTATAGGGACCAGACAACCATCAGGGGCAACTAGCCACCGGCAACATCGCGGGAGTACAACAACTCTTGAAATCGTACACGGATAATTCTCTCAAGACTTCAAAACCTCACTTAACTATATTTTTTGTTTACATATTTGTACTCTTAGAGAAATCCTGCGATCAAGTGTTTATTATGTCCATCATCTCCGCCTGTCTGTGTTTACCTACTGTGTTGTTAATCTGTTTTTTTAACATTTAATCAAGTTTTCACATAAGCGCATGTTGGTGTGCTGGTCTCACGTGTGTTTGATAACGTGTGTGTTCTTGCGCTTCCTTATATGTATAATAATATGTGCGTCTGTGTTCCATGCTTACTGTCTCTGGAGGCGTGTCCTCGCATCACGGTGGGTACTTCCTCTTACTCTTCTAGCAGTATACTGCTTCCACCTCTGTGGTTATACTGCTACCACCTCTGGTTATACTGCTACCACCTCTGTGATTATACTGCTTCCAGCTCTATGGTTATACTGCTTCCAGCTCTATGGTTATACTGCTACCACCTATGGTTATACTGCTACCACCTCTGGTTATACTGCTACCACCTATGGTTATACTGCTACCACCTCTGGTTATACTGCTACCACCTATGGTTATACTGCTACCACCTCTGTGGTTATACTGCTACCACCTCTGTGGTTATACTGCTACCACCTATGGTTATACTGCTACCACCTCTGTGGTTATACTGCTTCCAGCTCTATGGTTATACTGCTACCAGCTCTGTGGTTATACTGCTACCACCTCTGTGGTTATACTGCTACCACCTCTGTGGTTATACTGCTACCACCTATGGTTATACTGCTACCACCTCTGTGGTTATACTGCTTCCAGCTCTATGGTTATACTGCTACCACCTCTGTGGTTATACTGCTACCACCTCTGTGGTTATACTGCTACCACCTCTGTGGTTATACTGCTTCCAGCTCTATGGTTATACTGCTACCAGCTCTATGGTTATACTGCTACCAGCTCTGTGGTTATACTGCTACCACCTCTATGGTTATACTGCTACCACCTCTGTGGTTATACTGCTACCACCTCTATGGTTATACTGCTACCAGCTCTGTGGTTATACTGCTACCACCTCTGTGGTTATACTGCTACCACCTCTGTGGTTATACTGCTACCACCTCTGTGGTTATACTGCTACCACCTCTGTGGTTATACTGCTACCACCTCTGTGGTTATACTGCTACCAGCTCTATGGTTATACTGCTACCACCTCTGTGGTTATACTGCTACCACCTCTGTGGTTATACTGCTACCACCTCTGTGGTTATACTGCTACCACCTCTGTGGTTATACTGCTACCAGCTCTATGGTTATACTGCTACCACCTCTGTGGTTATACTGCTACCAGCAGTATAACCATATATATATATATATATATATATATATATATATATATATATATATATATATATATATATATATATATATATATATATATATATATATTAAAACAAAAAGATTGGAGTTGCCGGAGTCAGGCAAGAGTCGCCTGATCACCCTACACTTCATCGGTCTCAGCTGAATCGTAGAGTGAGGTCTCCCCCACACACTTAAATGTCTAGATTTCTCCTTGTAAGTTCAGTACAAGTGTGTCAGTGCAACATAGTGTACTCCTGGAGATGTCCCATTGCTGACGAGACGTCCAAACATTATAAATGGAAAGATTAAGTGATCTAGAGTTTCTTCAACCCCCCTAGATGGTAGAAGATATTTGCGTCGCATGGAAAATATCCACTCTGTATATCTCAGTGTGTGAGTGAGGGAGCATATCTCAGTGTGTGAGTGTGGGAGCATATCTCAGTGTGTGAGTGAGGGAGCATACCTCAGTATGTGAGTGAGGGAGCATACCTCAGAGTGTGAGTGAGGGAGCATACCTCAGTGTGGCACTAGGTGTAGGGTCGTGTATCAGAGAGTGGAAGACGTGGTCGCTACAGTTGCTCAACAGCCTCACTTGTGCGCCTCACTTTACACCAGGCGGTCCCCTTTGTCTTCATGTGGTGGCGCGGGGTGCCCACTCTCCCTCCCAAATGTTGCCTTTATATTTTAGTATGAAGGGGGAGGGGGGGGGGTTAACCGGCGGGGCTCGAGACAGTCCGTGTGTCTCTCTCTCTGCCCGACATTCCACCCCTCTTATTGTTCCTCCCTCCTCATATCCTCCACCTCCTCTCCTCTCCCCACTTCTCTCTTCACTCCTCCTCTCCCCCATCTTCCTACCCTCCAGCCTCTAGCCTCTAGCAGCCAGACATATTTAGTCTGGACAGGCCAGACAGGCTTAGCTTAGTTGCCAACACCCATACATAGTGTCAGCAAGGCGGACAGCCCGCCTGATTTCATAACTCTCACTGTATTTCCCACTTCTAAACTTCCCTTCACCTGTGCCTCTCCATACTCTTTATTCCCCCTCCCCCCCCCCCAAAAAAAAAGAAAAAATGTGACAACTTTGTGTCTGAGACTGCCCTTCTCTCTCGTGTCAAACATTAATGAGTAATGACTAAAGAACAAATCCACAAGGGCCGTGACGAGGATTCGAACCTGCGTCCGGGAGCATCCCAGACACTGCCTTAATCGACTGAACTACGACAGGGTTAAAATTTGTTCAATTGATGCATCACGTTAGTGTGATCTCTGTGTGTAGTGTAGTAATGACTAAATTGTAACACTGCTTGTGTCTACCATGTACATAATTAAAGACAATTGTATTCCATCTGTTTATGTAGTTAAAACTACTATATGCTGTTATGTTCCAATTTCTGCTGCTCCTTTCAATATGTACTTATATAATGACATTTATTTTTCTGCTTTAATTCAATTCTTCCTTTTGATCTCAATTAGTTTTAAGTCTTAGTTTTTAAATTTATTTTCCCACATCTTGCCGGACACACTGTGCGTGTTGGGTTGAGGCCTAGCGTGTCTCTACCTTGATACTAGAAATCCAACATTTTGCATGTAACTCATTTTGTATGTACAGTTTGTACTTGTCCCTAAATTATCATAGTCTCACAATGTGTGGAGATTTTTTTTTTTTTTATTAAGTTATGAGGTACATCTGGTGTTAAACTCTACGGTGTTCACGCTTCATGTTTACACATCACTCCTTCAATGACTCCTTGAACATGGCCTCTAGGGGTATATAGAGTATTGTTAGTATATCTTCAAGTATGTAATATTCTTCATTAATATTGTTAGTATTTCTTAAATTATTTATCTTCCACCTATCCCGACCTGACTGTATCCGTCCCGTACCGCAGACCATTACCCTCTGCCAATTTGAGTGAGGCTAGACTCAAGCTCCGGGCCTCCAACTTTGAACGGACATTCAGTCTTATAGATATAAAACTTTTAATAATAATCAGAGTCTTTCTCTCCCCTCCCCTCCCCCCTTTCTCCCTTTCATAATAGTAATATAATAATGATCATAATAATGGTATATATATATATATATATATATATATATATATATATATATATATATATATATATATATATATATATATATATATATATATATATATATATATATATATATAAAATGAGGTGATTTGGTAAAATGCTATGCCCAAGATTACCATCCGAGTGCCGGCGGTGGGGTGGTTCAAATAGCTTCGGCTATCACCTCATTTTGTCCGGTCGTGATGGTCAAGTGGATTAAGGCGTCTTGTACATACCAGTTGCGTTGCTCCTGGGAGTATGGGTTCGAGTCACTTCTGGGGTGTGAGTTTTCAGTTGCATATTGTCCTGGGGACCATTCAGGCTTGTTCGCATATATATATATATATATATATATATATATATATATATATATATATATATATATATATATATATATATATATATATATATATATATATATATATATGCAATTGACGATCACAAAACACTGATCATTTTATGCGGAAAATCCACAGAGAAATATGAAGTGAGGTGAACGTTTCGGCTTTGTTAAAGCCTTTGTCAACACCAGACTGACTCATCAGTCAGTCTGGTGTTGACAAAGGCTTTAACAAAGCCGAAACGTTCACCTCATTTCATATTTCTCTGTGGATTTTCCGCATATATATATATATATATATATATATATATATATATATATATACATATATATATATATATATATATATATATATATATATATATATATATATATATAGTGTGTGTGTGTGTGTGTGTGTGATGGAGGAGAGAGCGGGGTACTAAGCAAGTGTTGACTCCCTCCCTGACAGATGTACGGGCGGTACACCAAGGACCTGAGCCGGTACGCCAGACAGGAGGCCAAGAAACTCAAGACTGAAGAAAAGAGCACCTTGGAGAGTGGTACATCAGGTGAGTGCTACACCAGTCCTCTATTTATGCCTACACTCGGGTACTGAGTGCTCCAGTGGGGGTACTGTGTGCACCACTGGGGTACTGTGTGCACCACTGGGGTACTGTGTGCACCACTGGGGTACTGTGTGCACCACTGGGGTACTGTGTGCACCACTGGGGTACTGTGTGCACCACTGGGGTACTGTGTGCACCACTGGGGTACTGTGTGCACCACTGGGGTACTGTGTGCACCACTGGGGTACTGTGTGCACCACTGGGGTACTGTGTGCACCACTGGGGTACTGTGTGCACCACTGGGGTACTGTGTGCACCACTGGGGTACTGTGTGCACCACTGGGGTACTGTGTGCACCACTGGGGTACTGTGTGCACCACTGGGGTACTGTGTGCACCACTGGGGTACTGTGTGCACCACTGGGGTACTGTGTGCACCACTGGGGTACTGTGTGCACCACTGGGGGTACTGTGTGCACCACTGGGGGTACCATAGAGCCACATAGTGGTGGAGGACACTGTGACACAGCCACATGGATGGAGGCAGCGCCCACCTGCCCGCCATGGAGCCACACTCAGCAGTAAACTAGTAGAGCTCTACACAGCTCTGTGTCCTCCAGTACTGTCTCTTACGAACACTTCTTTTATATTTAATCTTTTTGTATTACTCAAAGTTTAAATGGTATATTTTCCTTAGTGTTTACTGCGCCGTGCGGACCGCAGTCGTAAATTAACGTCGGTGTGGCTCTTAGGTTTTCAGCTGGGAATTTTTGTGTGTAAAACATGATGATATATGTGTTTGTGAGGCTACTCTTACCCTCACAAGCACGCTCACGCTTTTATACACGCTCACAGTGAGTGTCACATTGTGTCCACCCGCTCTACGGGTACCATTGTATCCACCCGCTCTACGGGTACCATTGTGTCCACCCGCTCTACGAGTACCATTGTGGCCACCCGCTCTATGGGTACCATTGTGTCCACCCGCTCTATGGGTACCATTGTGTCCACCCGCTCTACGGGTCGCAGTGACAATGGATATTTAGTGTGAAGGTTTGAGGGTCTCGGGTAGTTTACCGGGCAGTGCTCCTCGCTTAAGGAGGCCCTCCGTCTGCTCCAGAGTATACTGGGGGAAGATGGTGGTGGCGGGTGGTGCCTCACTCTCCCACCTGGATAAATCCCCTAGTTAGTGCGGGTTAACAATGGCTACAGGAGGGAGACTTGTGAGGGGAGACCCCCGGGTGAGACAGCTGGAGGGGACCTGTGTTTGCAGTCACCCTTGCAACACAACAAGTCATCTCTGCAACTCAACAAGTCACCTCTGCAACACAACAATAGAAATTATTTCAGAGTAAAAACATGTTTTGTCATGTTGTACATTCAGCACCATTATAGTGGGTATATATATCATAGTTCTTCATTACTTACGTAATACTAGGAAGCTTTGGGTAGCTTTGGGTAATTAGACGGACCCGTAGATCAACTGAGTGTACTTTAAAAAACATAGAGTATGTTTGTGTCGCTTTGTTAGCGCATTCCTGTGAGGTGCACGAAGGGGTTGTGACGCCTTGGCAACTGTATACATTCTAGACGGGTATATCCTCTAGGCGGGTATTCCGTCTAGAGGGTATACCTTGTAGACGGGTATGTCGGGTATACCATCTAGGCGGGTATAGGTGCACATGTGGTCTTGTGAAGGGCGACAAGGCTGACGTTACTGGCCAGATAAACACCCACATGACGTCACTGACTTAACCAGACACTAACATTACTGAGCCACGGGGAACCACTAAGGCGATAACCTATCACACACACTACACTCCCTTAATCACTGGAACACGAACCACGCCGCCACCCTTATTATCAACCACATCTACACATTTGGATTCATTAAGCTGTTGTGGAGCTAACGAGGTGTGTCGTAGTGTCTCAACCCGTCCTCCTAGTACAACGTCACATTTTGACGCATACTCTAAGCCCAAAAATCCTCCTAAAAGAATGTGGTAGATTCAGATTAATTTATTTATTATGCACCCTATATACATCCCATGGGCGGTGGTGGACGGGGTTACAGAGGCACATAATGGGTTCAGGAACTGAACCCCATGACAAAAAAAAGGTAGCGAAATTGACACACTCCCGTTTTCTGTTGTGGGTTCTCTGGCAGGATAGGATAAGGGGGCACTTTAGTAGGACAATTTCTTGAGGCTGGGACACCTTAGAGGGACGGACTGTGTTGTGAGAGATGGTCACCCCTACACCACACTACACCACACCACACCACACCACACTACACTACACTACACTACACCACACTACACCACACTACACCACACCACACTACACCACACTACACCACACTACACCACACTACACTACATTACACCACACTACACTACACTACACTACACTACACTACACTACACCACACTACACCACACTACACTACATTACACCACACTACACCACACCACACCACACTACACTACACTACACCACACTACACCACACTACACCACACTACACCACACCACACTACACCACACTACACCACACTACACTACATTACACCACACTACACCACACTACACTACACCACACTACACCACACTACACCACACTACACCACACTACACTACACCACACTACACTACACCACACTACACTACACTACACCACACTACACTACACCACACTACACCACACTACACCACACCACACTACACTACATTACACCACACTACACCACACTACACCACACTACACCACACTACACTACACCACACTACACCACACTACACCACACCACACTACACCACACTACACCACACTACACTACACCACACTACACCACACTACACCACACTACACTACACCACACTACACCACACTACACCACACTACACCACACTACACCACACTACATTACATTACACCACCCTACACCACACTACACCACACTACACCACACTACACTACACCACACTACACCACACTACACCACACTACACCACACTACACCACACTACACTACACCACACTACACCACACTACACTACATTACACCACACTACACCACACTACACTACACCACACTACACCACACTACACCACACCACACCACACTACACCACACTACACTACACCACACTACACCACACTACACCACACTACACCACACCACACTACACTACATTACACCACACTACACCACACTACACCACACTACACCACACTACACTACACTACACTACACCACACTACACCACACTACACCACACTACACCACACCACACTACACTACATTACACCACACTACACCACACTACACCACACTACACCACACCACACTACACCACACTACACCACACTACACCACACTACACCACACTACACCACACTACACCACACTACACTACACCACACTACACCACACTACACCACACTACACCACACTACACCACACTACACCACACTACACTACACCACACTACACCACACTACACCACACTACACTACACCACACCACACTACACTACATTACACCACACTACACCACACTACACCACACTACACTACACCACACTACACCACACTACACCACACCACACCACACTACACCACACTACACTACACCACACTACACCACACTACACCACACTACACCACACTACACTACATTACACCACACTACACCACACCACACTACACCACACCACACTACACCACACTACACTACACCACACTACACCACACCACACCACACTACACTACACCACACTACACCACACTACACCACACTACACCACATTACACCACACTACACCACACCACACTACATTACACCACACTACACCACACCACACCACACTACACTACACCACACTACACCACACTACACTACATTACACCACACTACACCACACTACACCACACTACACTACACCACACTACACCACACTACACCACACCACACCACACCACACTACACTACACCACACTACACCACACTACACTACACCACACTACACTACATTACACCACACTACACCACACCACACTACATTACACCACACTACACTACACTCTTCACAACATAAACACCAACAATCTCGGATTTTTTATATTTTTTTTCAAGTGACATGTTGGAATGTAAATTGTGTATATGTGTTAACAGGAGTATATATCTTACTTATCAACCCATCCGCCTGTTTACATAGTACTTTTTGTAACTATGTGCACCATAGTACAAACGTTGACGTACTAAGCAATTATACAGTAGAATTTTGTACAATTCACTTAACAGAGTCATACAAAAATGAAGCTAAAAAACAACTTAAATATTCCTAGGCTTAGTATATGTATAACACACATATATACTATATATAGTATATATATATATATATATATATATATATATATATATATATATATATATATATATATATATATATATATATATATAAATATATATATATATATATATATATATATATATATATATATATATATATATATATGTATATATTATTATATATATATATATATATATATATATATATATATATATATATATATATATATATATATATATATATTTATATATATATGAGTGAGTGTGGTATGTGAGACACTGCTGGCTGTGAGTGTGTGAGTGTTGTGGTAGTGAGAGTGAGTGCCACCTTATGGTCGTGAGTTATTATATTATTAACATCTTTATTGACAAAATTAATTAAAATTTTGCCTAATCTGAGGATTTTGATAGTCTTATTAAATTGAGGTTAATGCTAGTATTCACTGTCACGCAGGACAGAGGGTCATACATAAGACAATAGGCCTAAACTGTAGGCTGAAGCACATATATATCACGGTTACAATCAATGTTTTAATGTGTGGATATGTGAAAACAACTTTCTATTGTGCACTGCCACACAAGGGCAGGGATGGGTTCATAAGTGATACAGCTTAGAATATAAGTAGAAATTGTTCTTCATTCTTTAAAATGGACAAGCAAATTTTGGGTAAATTGTTAGGATGTCGTCCAGAACACCTGAGTCAATAAAATAGTTACACAGTTGGTGGTACAATAGGCCAGGAGGTCTAAAGTCCTTTACGGTTTCACATTCATCAATATAGTGTTCTAGTGAATGCATTAAAGGTTTATCACAGAGTTTACAATCTGAATATTCTGGTAGTGGCTCAGCCTCACTAACCTGCCAGATGTGTCTATAGCCAAGGCGAATTCGCGCAATTACTACATCACATTGCCTGGTCCGGTTACTGTGCTGACCATACAAATACCTATTATTACAGAACTTGTCATAACTTTTAATACTGCAGCTTTCAGGTCTCTGTGCATTTCTTAGTTCTTCTAAATCTGAATTAATTTCTTTAATTTGTATGTTTCTAATAACTGCATTAGATAGTCCAAAATCATAATCAATGTTTTCTTTCCTGCAAGCCTCATTGGCCAATTGATCTACAAAGTCATGTTTTTCAACTCCAACATGGGATGGGATCCACACAAATTTTATACAAGAATTATTATCATTGGCAAAAATTACATTCCATTTAATATTACAAGCTACTTCCGACATACATTGTGATGGGTTATTTAAGGACTGCAGAGCACTTTTAGAGTCACAGAAAATAACTCCACCACCATTGAGCTTAAGGTATTCAGTGGCTAGATAAATACCCAATAGCTCGGTCTGTGTCGTGCTTGCCCAGTTGTTCAATCTCTGTGTACTAGTCATGATCATTTCATTCCCTTTATACACTGCACATGCACAACCTGTTCTACCAGTGCCTAACTGCACAGAGCCATCAGTAAAGGCATAAGATTCAGTCGGTGGTCGTGAGTGTGAGAGTGTTGTGATAGTGAGTGAGTGACACACTTGTGGCCGTGAGTGTGAGAGTGTTGTGATAGTGAGTGAGTGACACACTTATGGCCGTGAGTGTGAGAGTGGTAGTGGTGGTGAGTGTGAGACACTAACCCTTGCCCTGCTACAGGTCTGCGGCCGTACCGGGGGAAGGTGGCCAGCAAGTGCGTGAGGTTCCTGAGCACAGTGTGGCGGGCCACCTTCGCCAGGGTGGGCGAGGACTGGGTCTTCCTGGCCATGCTGGGTGTGGTCATGGCCATCATCTCCTTCATCATGGACTACGGCATCGCCATGTGCAACAAAGGTATGCTCCACTCTTATCTATCTCTCTCTCTCTCTCTCTCTCTCTCTCTCTCTAAATATTTACTTATATAAGGTATACAAAGAATAATAGGCTAGTGAGTATTTGGAGAATGTGTGTGTATAAGGGAATAGGCTCAGCTATTTTCTGGGTAAGTAGCAGAAGTCAGCTGGATTTTCTTGGTATTGGTATTTCATTTTCAGACATGTAAACAGTGCATTGTTGCTGAGGCAACGAAAGAAATGAATTTATATAATAATAATTAGTAATGGTAATGTCTCCTCGCAGACATAATAACAGGATAAAAACCCATACTTTTTGTGATACGTGAAATTTATGTAAGGAATTTCGCATTGTTCTGCAGCCCGTCCTCCAAAAATGGGGTGGTAAATGTAAGGAAAAAAATAAGTGCAATTATGTACTATTCATAGCAGTTAGGAATTGTACTTATTTTCACTTAGTACTGTGAAATATATTGTGAATATTTGAGTTTACCTGAAAAACTGAATAGAAAACCACAACCTCACCTAACCGTCTTAGTTTTTGAAGATAATAATTTTATTGCTTCTTAATTACAATTAGTATTTAACCTATAGCTATATTGATATTACAGTTTTACAAAACTAATAAAACAAAACTAAAATATATCAATAAATTGTAAAAAAACTCAAGATATTTTAAAATTTTGTATAAAATCTATATTGTTTAATAAACCTGAAAAAGAAATTCCTGATATTTAAAACTTGTGGATAGCTAATTGAAATTGAAGACTTCATCCTAAAATTCTAAGTGTCTTAACAGAAAACGAGGAGAATTAAATTAGGGGAGGGGGTTGGGTAAATGTAACAGCCCCATAAGTGTAATTATGCACTGTTTATGACAGTAAGAAAGTGTACTGTCAATTCGGAGGATGAGTTCCCTTCTTGACCACCTTACCAGGTTACCACTATTCCCGCCTGGCGATGTACCCGCGGTAATGTCTTCTATGGAAGTATGGTCATGTGTCCTGTCTGTAATGCTGCTCTTCTGGGAACTGGAGTTGTTAATGATCGTTCATGTGGACGTCATCCCTCGTAACCCTCTCCATAACCCGAGGAGCGGGGCTAATGGGATTGCTTTCATTCATCCACTTATTGAAATGTAATTTTAATTCACTCAAAATTATTTTCCTAGTAAAGCTGTCCTCCGAAGTAAAGTTTTTGTTACCAACTAAAGTAATAACAACGAAACTGGTTAATATTTGCGTAAAAGACGCTTATTTCAGTTTCAATGGGTCGGTTTATAAACAACAGCTGTGATGCTGTGTTACAAAGTTATTTCACTCTAAATTTTCTCCCTTGTATGGTATGCACGTTAGGGATACTGGCCTGTAGTTCAGTACCTCCTGTCTGTCACCCTTCTTGTGTATCGAGACTACATTAGCTGTCTTCCAAATTTTTTGCAGTTCAAATGTTATCTGAGATTAACATCATCAGCAAATATTCTATGCAGAGTGAAAGGCACAGTACTAGTTCTGCTCCTTCTTTTAGTATCCATGGTGAGATTCCATCCGGGCCTGTAGCCTTTGTCACATCCAAATCTAGCAAAAGCGTCCTCACCTCCCCACTGGTAACCTCAAACTTCCCAGTGGTACCTGATTAGATATTTTATCTTATCTCTGGAACTTCTCCTTTCTCTAATGTGAAGACCTCCTGAAATTTATCATTGAGTTCCTCGCACACACACTTCCTGGTCGTTTGTAGTGAAACTGTTTGGCCCTCTTCTCAGTTTCATTACCTGTTCTTTCACTATTGTTTTCTTTCTGACGTGGTTGTCAGCAATTTAGGTTGAGTCTTTGCCTTGCTTGCTATGTCATTTTCGTATTGTCTTTCTGCCTCTCTTCTCACCCATGATATACTCATTTGTGACACTCTGGTATCTTTCTCTGCTCTCTGGTGTCCTGTTATTTCTATAGTTTCTCTATGTGTATAGTGTGTATGTATGCACATACATACTAGAGTGTGTATATATGTGTGTGAGTGAGAGAGCGGGGAGGGAGATGAGGGTGTTTGTGGTCCTGGCCCCGCCCTCCACACCCTGTCTGCGGGCTGACGAAGGGTCTGGCACGGCCTGGTAGCCACCAAATATACCTCCTTGACCTGTGTGCCAGGCCCAGGCACCCCGCCCTCGGGCACCACAACCCGAGGAGGAATGTGGCGCATCCACCACCCTGAAGGTGCCATGCAACCCACTAGTGTATAGTCGGTAATGTCAATATTCCACTGCTTGAACCTACTGATGTTTGTGCTGGGGAGCTTGTCGCAGACTGTGATCGACCAGGTTCGATCCCCGGCGGAGGCGGAAACAAATGGGCAGAGTTTCTTTCACACTGATGCTCTTGTTCACATAGCAGTAAATAGGTACCTGGGAGTTAGACAGCTGATTATCACAGTCTTACAGATTTTAACTTAAATGCTTACATATATATATATATATATATATATATATATATATATATATATATATATATATATATATATATATATATATATACTCTAAATTTAATATCTTGAGAACAAACATTTTGAAGGAAGAGCTGACAATTTGTCTAAATTATAAGCCACAAGTTGAATAGATTTTTATTTGTTAATATTACATTTTCAGATAATGATAATTTGCATATTAAGAGATTGGTTTTGTTGCAGCTCGACTATGGCTGTACCGAGACCTGGCGAGCCACACGGCCCTGCAGTACCTGGCCTGGGTCTCCCTCCCCGTCTGCCTCATACTCTTCTCTGCTGGCTTCTCCCACCTCCTGGCTCCCCAGGCTGTTGGTCAGTACTGTACCTGCCCCTCATGGTCTCCTCACACTCCTTCGTGGTCCCCTCATACTCCCTCATGGATCCCTCACACCCTCCTGGCTCCCCAGGCTGTTGGTCAGTACTGTACCTGCCCCTCGTGGTCCCCTCACACTCCCTCGTGTTCCCCTCACACTCCTTCATGGACCCCTCACACACCGCATGGCTACCTCGCATCATTCCTCTCTTCCTTCACACTGCTCTCTCCTCTCTTCCTTCACACTGCTCTCTTCTCTCTTCCTTTACACTGCTCTCTCCTCTCTTCCTTCACACTGCTCTCTCCTCTCTTCCTTCACACTGCTCTCTCCTCTTTTCCTTCACACTGCTCTCTCCTCTCTTCCTTCACACTGCTCTCTCCTCTCTTCCTTCACACTGCTCTCTCGTCTCTTCCTTCACACTGCTCTCTCCTCTCTTCCTTCACACTTCTCTCTCCTTTCTTCCTTCACGCTGCTCTCACCTATCTCTCTTCCTTCACTCTGCTCTCTCCTCTCATCCTTCACACTACTCTCTCCTGTCTCTCTTCCTTCACTCTGCTCTCTCATCTCTTCCTTCATATTGCTCTCACCTTTCTCTCTTCCTTCATGCTGCTCTCATCTATCTTCCTTCACACTGCTCTCACCTCTCTCTCTTCCTTCACACTGTTCTCACCTCTCTCTCTTCCTTCACACTGCTCTCTCCTCTCTCTTCCTTCACACTGCTTTCACCTCTCTCTTCCTTCACACTGCTTTCACCTCTCTTCCTTCACACTGCTCTCTCCTCTCTCTTATTCATATAATGTATGTAGCATGTATGTATTCATATAATTTATTTATTAAATAATGTTTAAGGTTATTTATAAAACATTAATTCACTTTCTCAGAGCCTGCTTTGTATCAACTAAAATGGCCACACTTGGAACTTTCTCAGAACCCGCTTTATAACATCAACAAAAGTGGCCACACCTGGAACTCACTGAAATATCATTGCCTGGGACCAGATTGTTCTTTTATTAATATTTAGCTCAGACTTTAGGAAAATAACTTACATGAGTTCAGGTTCATTGTCCATAATTTTTACCATCCATTATTTCCAGTTTGAATTTAAAGAAATATATAGTGTACAGTAATTAAACCCAAATAATAATCAGGGTAGTACGGGCTGGTGTCAAACACCTAGAGTTCTAACTTCCCATTATGTGCCTTTGTGACCTTCTCCGCCATTACCCACACAGCAGGTATGTGGGGGGTGCATAGTGACTGACACACAACAGGTTTTAGGGTTATAATAAATTAGACATCTACCTGGAGTCTCCATTCCACCTCTTGCATAGGGTTAGGTGATCTGTTCTAGACGGCAGACCATATTTATATAGATTTTTGAAAACTGCTTCCCTGAGGGCCAGGCCTAGCCTAACCCATTTGTCGATACTCCCCCTTTGTCTATTTATCATCCTACAAACTCGCCCACAGTAACAAGTGCACTTGTTACTATGGGGGACTGGTAGAATGATAAATAGCCAAGGTAGTGGTAAAGTCAAGGATTCCCTAAGGGACAATTTAGGTTAACCTACATAAGTACTTGTAGCGAGTAGATTATCCCAATAATATACTCGCTCCAAATGCTTTGTTAATATTCCTGTCAACCTTTGGAGATGAATGAGGTGAGGCGTTGCCCGGGCAACACGGTGAGGTGTTGCCCGAGCATATAAGCAGCAGAATAGCAAACATTAACCAGAGTCTACTTTCAAGTGTGGTCTAGAGCAGACACTTGCGAGATACTGTACCGACGCTCAGTGCGCCCAACTCACACCAAAGTATCACCTGTGTACTTCTGTATATTCGACCAAATATATATATAGTATCTTAGTGTCTGTGTTTATTTGTCACCATACTTTACGTAACAATAGAACCGTTACATACTGTATAATTATATCAGACATGTGTCTCTTTCTGGCCAGCACTTGGATCTACTGTAGTTACACTGAACTCCAGGTTATGACCAGGGTACACAGACAAGGGTACACGTAGAACAGACGGGTGGCACGAGGAAGTCATATCTAACTCGGTTATAAAACTTAAGAAGTAGAATAGGAGGTAAATATGAAACTACATAAGCCAATGATTAATACAAACTACAAATGAATGAAACTACATCATTCCAGTGATTAATTAGAATGGACTGTATTTAATTGTATTTGTTACTTATTTATAATTTTGGAGTGGAATGAATATGTATGATTTATTGTCACTAGTAAACTTCCCTTCACACAATTGGGGGGGGGGGGTAAATAATTGTCAGCGGTCTCGTCTCCTTTATGAACTGGAGTCACTCTGGCTTTTTTTGAGGATATCAGGAAAAGTATGACACTAGAGATTTGTTTAATAGCTCATGCAAGGGCATTGTCAGCACTCTTATATATCATAGATGGTATTTCATTAATGTTCCCAGCATTAGTTTTAAGTGATTGAATTATGAATATATTGTCTGTCGGGCTGACTGGTAAAAGGGGTAGACAGTTAGGATAGTTGCCGGTAAGATATGTAGTAACATGTGTCTAGGTCTCCGGGATATATCTGGCAAGGTTTGCACCAATTGATGAAAAGAAGCTATTGAATTTGGTTGCAATTCCTAGGTCTGTTGCAAGTGTATAACCATCTTTGGAGAGTTTTATCTGCTTATTATGTGATTGTTGTTTAGATCCTATGATGTTAGAGATGACCTTCCATGTACTCTTCATACAGTATTTCCTTTCACTTCTTTAAATCTATTCTAATAAAAGGAAACTTTGGCTCTTCATATTATATTGGTAAGCATTGATGAGTATCTCTTAACTTCTTCTTTTGTAACTAGGCCAATCCTATATTTTGTCATATTCGTGTTTCTTATTAATTGCCTTAAGTATGACACTTGTGAGCCAGGGGTTGTTTAATATTTTGGCAGTTACTTACTTCGTGAGGAGAGGACAATGTGGAGAGCGAGACCCATCATCAAAACCTCTCCTTTACTAAAAAAAACAAAATTGAAATTTTTCAAATTATTGTGAATGGTGTAGCTTGTATGCATTTTTTTAACAAGCTTAGATATGCACAGCAATGTGCTGCTACCCTATTATGTATGAAAGATTACACAGCATAGATAAAAAAACTAGCTATAAGTTCATATAATATCCCTATCTCACAGGATGGTTAGTCATACATGGACTCGGGGAGAAAATACCTGCTTCATTACAAAAAAATAAAGAAAATTTCAGAATATGATCCTGGCACTTTGTTCCCTCTTGAATTCTGGCATTCCCAACCAGCCTATGTCCGTCCTGTATCCCTGAATATTCCCTTCGCCCACTGCAAAGTTGAGTGAAGTTAACCCCTAGCGTCTGGCTTCCAACCTTGGACAGACACACAAATAGACAAACAAACATGCATTCTTCCTAATAGATATATATAGAAGGCCCACCTGGCTGCATCCAGGTCACTCTCCTCTTTTTTTCACCTCTTCTCCTCACTCTCTCTTCAACCCCGTTCCCTTGGTTCCCCACTTCCTCCCTCCATTGTCCTCCCACTCTTCCTCCTTTCCCTCTTCCCCCTCTGCCCTGTCTCTCAGAATATGTATTATTTAGAAGTACTGAAACAATTGTATGGGTTTCTGATTTTTTTTTTTGTTTACCTTGCACTCAAAACCCTGTGGGAAACAAACTAAATAATTTCACACTTGACTCCATAAAAATTGCACAGGGGCTCTTTAAATGCCAATATTTCATAAAGTATTTAACTTAAATTATCACTGACCAGCCTATGTTCATCCCATACCCAATATCAGTTTCATGAAAAGTTGGGTGAGGCAATCATCTGGCCTCCAACCCTGGACAGACAGACATGGACATTTTCTTTTATCAGGTTTTATGGATATGTTTTGTTTAAGGATGGAGGCCAGACAGGGAAGAGGAGGGAAAATGTGGGTGCAAGGGAGGGTAGATGGGGTGAATGGGGGAGGGGGGAGAAGGGAGAAAATGGGGGATATGCGAGGGAAGAAGGGGAGGGACAGAAAAGGGGAAAGAAGAGGGGTTATCTTGAGATGATCTCAAAATGGGGTGGAGCGAGAGCCAGATTAGCCCTTGCACCAGCGGGTACCTATTTTCAGTAATTAGATGTATGCATATACAGTACTTCAAAATAATGTGGCCTGTTTGTAAAATAAAATTAGCGAATTTACCAAAATAAAAAAGAATAATATACAAACTTTAACTACATGTATTGTAAATTTATTTTTGATAATCAACAATAACAGTGCATTGGTTTGATCTCACTATTGTAAGAACATTTGTTATAGTCTTGTTTTGTAGAGGAATTAATTTAAATGAATTTCAGCTTGAATAAAATTTATTATAAGAATTGTTAATATTTGTTCATAAATAAATGCTGCAAGATATGTGACGTGTAGAATAGTCTAGTAGAATGAACTATTTTTTTTTGTATGTGTATTAATTGTTGGTAGTAATGAGTGAGGTAGAAATGTTTTGATAAAAGTGTATATTTAATGCAGATTTTGGTTTAGAGTGTAACATGATGTACAGTGTACATTCTTGTCAGTTGCTGTGTACATCCCTCTTGTTTGTAACATGTCAGTGTACACTCTTCCTTGTTAGTTACTGTGTACACATCTCTTGTGTGTAACAAGATGTACATTATGTACAGTGTACATTCTTCCTTGTCAGTTACTGTGTCCACACATCTTCTGCCTTCAACTCCAATGCATTCTTGGAGGCTTTATAAATCTAATCTAATATTATATAAAACATATTAATTACATTTAATTGCCATGTTAGTTTCATGCTTATTAAAACACTTTTAATTTATTTTATGTTTCTATGTAAAATGATTACAACTTTGCTCTAATTCTTCGTTATCTTCATTTGCATTAGAGATGCTTTTGTGCTTTATCTATTGACATGACAAATATAATTGTGTGCGTGACATGGAGGGGAGAAGCGACGCGATTGTCACGTGTTTTCGCCTCTACAGGTTCTGGCCTTCCTGAGATTATCGCTCTGCTCAAAGGTGCTGGATGAGGAGGCTTGCTAGACCTCTGGCCCCTCTCTACATGCACTCCAGGCTCACACTTACACTCTCATGCACTCTCACACTCTATGCAAGCACTCGCTGTTCCCTTTCCCTGCAATATTATGCACTAAATACCGATAGTGTGGTGCTGCCCATGTGCATGTGTGCCTGAGTGTTGCAAATGAATATATGATGACTGGGGCAGCATGAGACCAGACCACACACGGTAATATGTGTCCACAGTGCGTGGCTGGTAGCACAAAATTGTTTTATTACCAACACATGGTACGTTAAGCATCACCATGGTGCGCTAAGCATAACCATGGTGCATTAAGTGTCACTATGGTATGTTAAGCATCACCATGGTGCGCTAAGCATAACCATGGTGCATTAAGTGTCACCATGGTGTGTTAAGCATCACCATGGTGCAGTAAGTGTCACCATGGTGTGTTAAGCATCACCACTGTGCAGTTAGTGTCACCATGGTGTGGTAAGCATCACCATGGTGCGCTACGCGTCACCATGGTGAGTTAAGAGTCACGATGGTGTGCTAAGTGTCACCATGGTGCATTAAGTGTCACCATAGTGTGTTAAGCATCATCATGATGTGTGAAGCATCACCATGGTGCATTAAGCATCGCCATGGTGCGCTAAGTTTCGCCATGGTGCGTTAAGCATCACGATGGTGCGTTAAGCGTAACCATGGTGTGTTAAGCATCCCCATGATGTGTGAAGCATCACCATGGTGCATTAAGCGTCACCATGGTGCGTTAAGCATCACCACGGTGTGTTAAGCACCACCACGGTGTGTTAAGTATCATCATGGTACACTAAGCATCACCATGGTTCATTAAACATCACCATGGTGCATTAAGCATCACCATGGTACACTAAGCATCACTATGGTACATTAAGCATCATCATGGTGCATTAAGCATCACCATGGTGTGTTAAGCATCATACACACTGACCATGGTGTACACCCCAGCACACACACTGGCAAGAGAGCACATGTGAGCAGCTGGTGGGCAACACAGTACATGAGGCCACGTCTAGCACATACTCGGTAAAAGGTTGCAAGCAAGAACCTGGAGGTTGGAGTGTGTCTAGGTGTTCCTCCCTCCCCCTTTCCCCTCACTCCTGAGGGTGTACCTAGGGTAGCAGGGTGGCTGGAAGTGGTCTTGTGTGGGTGTCTGCTCCCTCACTCCCCACACAGACAGCAGACAACTCTGGACACTACTGGCCAGCACCCTTCTGTACCCACTCTGCTTCTGCCCGTAGCGTTTGAAATGTGTCGTGAAAGCCGGGGATAGGAGCTCCCTCTTATTCATAACATCATTGCCAGCTGAGTTAAATATCTACTGTAGAAAGTCACAAGTTTATTAGTTTGTATTGCCATGTTAAATGTGGGGGAAGAGTTGTGTGAGAGGGCACAAGGCCACTGTTGGAGTGTTCAGAAGGATAGTCTTCGGTGATTTATCTTGGGAATGAAGACAAAAGTACTTTGCAAACTGAAGCTATTAATGTCAAGAAGGGTCAGGCTGGGCTTCACGTATACAGCACTTACTGCAATACGTATTCTACATGCTATTTTTGTTAGTGTTCACACTGAAGACCTGGAGCAGATGAAGTAGTTTAATCAGGGTGAGAGTAATCTTCAAGAAGCTGAAGTGCGTATATATATGCTGACACTTCTCATATGGAGTGCTTAGGCATACTGGCACCAGGGCTTAACCACCTGTCTGCCCCAGGGTTGTATAATGTATAATTACGTGTACGTTTTTGGATGATAAGACTCAAAGAATATTGTGTTTTTTTATTTATTTAGTATAGTCTTGGTTTTGGCAGTAGGTGTGTTGGCAATGTAGAGAAATATTGTAGTAGCTGAGACGAGGCCTGGAGCAAGGTAGACAGCTTGAGCGAGGCCTGGGATAGAGAGCTCGAATGCAACTGGAGAGAGAGAGCATGGAAGCTCGATGCAGCCGGAGTCTGACTGTCTGCTCTGTGTCAAAGCTGAAGTGTCTTGTGAGGGTAGGAACTGGATACATCAAGTGTTACATTGTTGTTGGTGAATGTTGAAGATGTGCGATATCTTTCAAGCATCTGTACTGAACCACTGTACAAGTTGAGACTGACTGACTGACTGCTGATGTGCTGTTAATGGCTTATATTACAAGCCTCCATTTCATCTTGCCAAATTGACCATCATCTGGCAGGTTGGGAAGAGATATCGACTGTAATTAGTGAACCAAGAATCATTGCCCGAAACGCTGTGCGTATTGTGGCTTTACGCATTGTATGTACTAGCTCTATCTAGAAATCCAACATTATGTTTGTAACTCATCTTTTATGTACTGTATGTATTTTTACCTGAATAAACATTTGATTTGATTTGATTTGATTGGTTTGATGTAGGACTTCTAGGAATATGAAACACTTAGAGATAAGTTATGTAGAATTAACAGACCCATCTCATTGTCATGAACCTAATGTGAGTATGGAGCATTATATAGAGTTCTTAATATAGTTGCCACAGTTGAAGAGGAAGGGGGCAGGGTCCACATATGTCTCGGAGAGGGGAGACGTCGGCTTCAGGACACATACAAACGTATCCGAGCAGCTAGCTGCGTGTGTGTTTTGGCTGTGTTCTCAACAATAGGTGTGCCGCTGGCCCCCACAGCATATCTCTCAAGTAAACTGTCATTATATAATTGTCTCGATGACTGATGCTTTCACCTGAGCACTTGCTTGGGTTACTTGACTGCAAGACATGTACGTACAAGCTTGTGACCAGTTTACTGTGTGATTTGTAAGCACACCTGTTGACCGCAAGTTTGGTGTGGTGTTGGCCCCTGCTCCCCTCACCCGTCTGCTCCAGCAGCACCTGACTGCCTCAGGCTGTCACACCCCCTTATATATATAGGTGGTACTGCCTGCCCACTGGACAACCTGGCCCCCTTCCCCCCTCAACTTGCATGTCTGCATACTCACTCTTTCTCTCTCAGGATTGCAGTTTATCAATATATTGTGGCATATATATTATACAATATATCAAATTTTGTTACAAGAATTGGAACTAATAATTTGTCCAGAATGGGTTACTCGTGAACCTTCCAATTATTACGATTCGTGTAAGCTTCTATATGGATATAAAATACCAGTTTAATTGCACTTCACGTAACATTTAACAAAAATAAAAATTACAAAATGCCACTTTTATTAGTTATTTGGTTTTATTTCAAGAGCATGTGAGATACAGGGGTCATAAGGTCAGCTGTTAATTCAGATCCAATTAATTTGCTCACAACGTCTTTTGTTAATTACTTTTTATCATAATCTTCTTTAATATCTAAGTGCCCTACTGAAGTACAGTATCCTGAATTTACCCGAAGGGCTACTAACTCTAGTGGCCTCGATGAGGACAGGAAGCTGGCGGCATGTTGATCAAAAGTTCCCCCATTTGTTCTGATTATTTGATGAAGTGGATTTTTAAATTTTGCAATGTTTTGTCATTTATATCTTCAGCTCCTTTCCTTCCCATTATGCTGGTCTGCCATTACTCTTACCACCATTAAGTTTTCGTAAAATATATAATTTATGGGAGAATGTCGGTCCCCACCTTCCCTGCTGCACCTAGGTGGCTCCTATGTGCAGCCCCCTCTCCTCTCACCCCCAACAAGGAACAAACAACCCCCCCCCCCCCTCTTCCTTCACCCTTCCTAGCCCAGGAACAAACTACCCCTCTCACCCCACCTTGCCCAGGAACGAACTGCTACTCCCTCTCCCCTCATCCCAACAGGCTGTCAACTGAAGCTACTGACAATGATGTGTTCTTGTTCCCGCAGGCTCTGGCATCCCAGAGATGAAGACCATCCTGAGGGGGGTGGTGCTTAAGGAATACCTCACCTTCAAGACTCTGATAGCTAAGGTCATTGGTCTCACAGCCACCCTGGGCACTGGATTGCCACTAGGCAAGGAGGTGAGTGTGTATTATACCTAAACTATGAACATAGGCTAATGTCACTAAATCTTAAAATTAAACAAAATAAGCTAAGGGTCGCAAGAAAGTACTCACACACTGTATGGGTAGTTAACAAGTGCAATGATCTGAATTACCTGAATTTTACCTGAGGGCCACTAATACTAGTTGATTTACATTTACATACAATAGGCATTTGCAGCTTCGGCGGGTAGGCAGTCCCACGGATTAATAACCCTGTGGGTGAAAAAGCATCTCCTGTTCACAGTCCAACATTGTGGCTTGTTGAGCTTGACACCGTTGCGCCTTGTTTGTGTTACATCTGAACTTTTGAAGAAATTGTCCAGGACAACATCCTCCAAATTGTTCAGTATTTTAAAAGTTTCAATGAGATCAGCCCTGTCATGCCTGGTTTGCAGTGTTGTTAGCCCAGTTTACTATATAGTAAACTCTGATGTAAAGTATTCATTTAGAGTACTGTCTGCCCGTTTATCATCCTCCACTGCTGCTTTTTTCACCACCTTCCTCCTCCTCCTCCAACACTGTTTCATCTTCCTCCAATACTGCACACCACTTCCTCCTCCATCACTTCCTCTTGCTCAACCACTCGAGCTTCTGCACTATGGCTTTACATATTGGTTGCCAGTGTCATAGCTGAGTTTGCAGCAGTGTATGCCTGACTCTTTCCTACCTTTCAGGGCCCCTTCGTACACATTGCCAGTCTGGTGGCCACTCTGCTGTCCAAGGCCGTCACCTCGTTTAAGGGCATCTACGAGAATGAGTCGCGTAACTCCGAGATGTTAGCTGCAGCGTGCGCTGTGGGTGTGGCTTGCTGCTTTGCTGCACCTGTTGGTGGTGAGTATTTTGTCATTACTACTCATTTCTGTGGAGAACCCCTTTGGCTCCCTGGAGTTATACTGGGCTGATGTGTATATACTAGACTGTGGAAACAGTCAATCGATGGAGTTCTAAGCCTACCAGAGACTACGAGCTAGAACCTGGTCCCCCTCAGAGAGGCACTTGGAGCAATGGTCTATAGACACCCCTATGTAGTTGGAAGCAGTCTATATCTGCCTTCTACCAGGTCAGGCACCAAGAAAGGTAGGAGTCCCAAAACAAACTACAGCTGGCGAAAAATTGCAAACTGAAAGCCAAACGAGCAAACAGGACTCCACCATCAGAAAACAAGCTGAATCTGAATCTGAAGCAAACAAGCATGATGTCACCATAGCCACACAGACAGCTTGGGAGTTGTCCATGCAGCTCCCCCCTTTCTGGGAGGGGGAATGGGGGGCCCCCAGACTCCATGCCAGCTATCCAACCTCAGTTCTGAGGCTGTTGTGTTGGGTGGCGATCGATCACCACTCAATCACAATCTCAACAAAGTAGCTTTAGGGAGCCAGTGGGGGAGTCCCCTAGATAATAATGATAAGAGTAAAGTAGGTAATAGTGGTCTTCTCTACAGGAGTGTTGTTCAGCATCGAGGTCACAAGTGTGTACTTTGCTGTCAGAAATTACTGGCGAGGGTTCTTTGCGGCCGTGTGTGGAGCCATGATGTTCCGACTGCTGGCAGTTTGGTTCAACGATGAAGGTATCTATACAAATGTGATGGTTTTTAGTCATGTGTGACTGAGGACACTTTAACACATTTAATATTAAATTTTATTTCTGAATTAAGAATGGATATACTGAATAGAAACTCCTGTCATCAAGAACAATAATGCAGTAATAATATTTTATTTCTAAGGTATGCAAAGGACATTTATTATAGTTGTTACTTAGTAGGTACAATATTTCTATATTTTATAAAGCCACCAAAATATTATACAGTACTGAACATGTAATAGTAAATTAAATAAAGAATATAGACCTATCTGGCCTCCATTTAGTGTTACCAAAGTGCACTCAGAATATTGTAATTAGTTCAGAGTTTATAATTTAAAATGGTATCTAGATTGAATTGTGATAACTAGGATTGGTTGCTGCTCTTATCAAGGCTAATTTTGCCCAAATTACAGATGTACAGTAATGTATTGATGTAGGTAAAATGGATTAAGTTAGAAGATTAACCCTTCGACTGCACATCCTATCATATGATGGGATAGCTAAAAAGTTCAGACTGTGCATCCCAGGAATTTCAAATGTCTTTCCTTTACAAACCAACACAGTTCCAACTGCTCACTGCCAGTTATCAACACTATTACATTCCTTCCAAAAAGGACGCCTTTCTTATAAGTTCCCCACTCTACCCAACTGTCAATAAAGAGGGGCTGAACCCCCGAGAGAAGGGAAAGGGAAGTATCAGGAGAAAGTGCCTGACATCCAGGTTATCCAGGGCTCTGGGGCTCAACCCAGAAAATGGCATTGCATTACATTCAACGCTGGTTTTTTTCTTTAAGAAAGAGCCAGGCCCAGGCTATCCATTGGGCTTAGTGCTTTAACCCTGTGCCCTCCCAACTAAAATTTGTATATTCAGTAGGTCAAAGTTTTTAATATTGTATGTGTTGAGGATTTTGATAAATTTATTCACTAATATGTTATACAGTTCAGTACAGTATTCATAAACCAGTGACATATTTATTATGAAATTAATTAAGGCATAAATACATTGCAGAATCAAAGAGAATGAGCCATCATTTAAATAGACAACATTTTGGTTTGCTTATAGGCCATCATCCCCCCAAAATGTCACAAATGTCACAGGAATGTGATGTGACACCAAATGTAATTAATAATTAATGTTCATTTGACTAAAATGTTTTTCTTGGGTATATTAGTGTGAGTTGTCTACTAGCAATTGTCTGTACCCTTCCCTCCAGCCACGCTGACTCCACTCTTCCAGTCCTCCTTTAAAGCAGACATACCATTCGACCCTCGGGAGCTGTTCATCTATTCTCTGATTGGGTAAGGTGGCCGGTCTCTCTACTGAGAGCTGCCACGCTATACCCATCGCTTGCATTTAACTCCTTTTAACAATGATCAGCAAGCCTCACCTTCAAGACCCCAAAAAAGTGTTCTTTGAAATATTATAGAAACAAACATTTAAATAAATGTTAGTTTAATAAAACCTTAGGGTAGGCATGGTTACCAGAAGAACACTTACTATAATTTATGTGACTTACAGTTTTTCTGCTGAAGTTGGCCCTAATACCACATAGCTTTGTTGTTGTATGGTATTTTTAGTGGCTGAGGCTTTGCAGGAGGTACCCCATATAATACATTGGGCCCCTGGTAGAAACAGATTTCCCCTTGTTTAGTTAGTCCTTCATATTATTTTCTAGTTTTTAGTTTTTATTTTGAACATTACATCATTCAAGACAATGGCAGATTGCTATTAGTCAAAGCAGTAAACTGCAAACATTTCTGAGTTTCAACACTTTCTTGGCCCAAGGACTTGGATAAGAAATCAAAGGAAAACCATCATTTGCAAATGTGGCTGTGGTTTGGAGCACAAAGGAATTAGATATATCTTCTGGTTCTGTCAGCGGTGTCAACTACATAACCACTGGCATGCTTTTTTTTTTAAGGATGCCCATGTTTTATGTCCTCTTCTTGTTCTTGTTCTCAGAAACTTTGACTGCACTCTTCAAGACCAACTTCAAGGTGGGATACCCATTCGATCCACAGGAGCTGTTCGTCTTTGCTCTTGTTGGGTAAGCGGAGATACTCTAGTCGATCTCTTCAATATTTTTTATGAACAGATCACAATTTATACAAAAAATAATATAAAGAAAATAAGGTTTTTAGATATAAATGTTAATTGGTGCGTGCGGTGATGAAGAGTAATGATAGCTATCGTTGTAATAGTGGTTGTAGACTAGTGAGGTTTTTGGTGGTAGCACTGGGGGATGGTGATGGTTAAATGCATCAGAAGTAAAAAACTTCACTCCTCACAAGTGTGCTCAAGTATGCACATGATAGAAAAACTAGTTCTAACAGTTTTCTTGCATAATAATTTTAATTTTTATACTGGTCATTTTAGCATGCTTCAAAATGAAAAATAGTCATGATATTTTTTAATTAATCTTGATCTGTAGTTGACAAGTACAGTATATCGGAGGTGTAGGTGATACTGTACCACACTTTTGTAACTTTTCACAAATAACTGTAAATGTTACCTGCTGCTGCCAGCACAAGCAATATTTCTCACATCTTAATTTAGGTATCATACATGCAAGGTATTATCTTATTTGTGACTCGAGTAACTTTTGAGGTATAGCACTGGCATTTAAAAGCCAGGATTTACCGATTGGTGAATTGTACCAGTACTGTACTCCCAACTTGTGCTCAGTACTTTTGCTCTTTCGTTGTTCGTTCTATTACCACGTAGTAAGCATTTTAAAATGCTACGTGTCTCGTTAACTAAAGGGCAAAATGAAACTTGCCATTACAGTAAGGATATTTTGGTTGATTGTGTGCCAGAGAAGTGAGAGTGGCAGAATATGCCACATATATATATTGTCAGAATTATTTTTGGGTAAACTGTTTCCTCATTAATACTCTGGCCATTTTTGCTGTTATACTTCTTACTGACAGTAGGTAGACCTGCTATACCACAGTTATTGTAAGGAAAACTCAATTTATGTGATGAAACACTTATTGAGTTAGCCTTTAGCTGAGTGATTTAAAACATTTTTGTTATAGTCTTTTATTTAAGCATTTGGCTTAATAACTATGCTGCATGTTAGATATAAAATTTGGAATTACATTTTGTGATATATTTTGTTTAGGAAAGGAGACCTTTATATATATAAACTAAAATGGCAGATTTAAATATTATACTATTGCTTTAAATATTATCTTGTGGTTTAACATCATAATTTTGCATATACATATACTGGTACCTAAGGCTTAGTAATAATTTATAATTCCACATTAATATTCTGTTAGTTGTATACCCATAAAGCCATCTCTTATTTGCAATAAGTGCACTTAGACATTCACATATGAACCTGCATTAACATCTCCTTAATTAAGCTAATACATTTCTATTTTAGGAATAAAATTCACACATAATTTATATTGTTCTGTATGACAGTAGTTGTGCTGTTGATAAGCGATCACTGCATGTGCGTGCTCTTGATTCTTGTTTACAATCATTTCACAATTTGTCTTAGAGATACTGTAGAAACATTTGTTTTATCCTCATTAAAACATTTGTTTGTACATTTCCTTACACCTGATGATGCTGTTCACCCAAGAGTAAATAGGTGCTACACCTACAGCACTTAGGAGATAGTTGAGTGTAGTGGGTTGCATCCTGGGTAGGGTTACAGTGGTTGTTAGCCTAAGTGGACCGCAGTAGGCCTAACAGGCTTCCTGTTCCTGACAATAGAAAATACATATCATGAATGGCAACCTCATGAGTGCTGTTTCTTCTTACTGCAAGCTACTGTACTTCACCTCTCTTAGTTTTAAGGTAATCCATGTAGCCGCACAACATGCAATCGTTTGCTTTATTTCTGTGTTTTACCATTCTGGTACTAGTGCTACTATTACTGCTCCTACTCCACTCTTATAACATATAATTTTCAAGTATCCTAGTACAAGAAGGTACATTGGGGGGTTAAGAGAGTACATAGCAATGAAGATTTTACATTCTTGTAAAGCCACTAGCACTTATAGCGTTTCAGCCAGTTGGTTTCCAGTTTCACCTGTTGGGGACTGGAAGCCCCAAATGGAAGCCACTTATGATTGACCTTTACCAGGATGCAACCCACAACAGTTGTCTAACTCCTGGGTACTTATATATTACAAGGTGAACAGTGAAAGTGAAAGAAAACATGCTCAAATATCTTCATCCTGCCATAGGAATCAGACCCAGAATCCCTTAGTTGTGAACCAGATGCACTGACCATTGTGCTGGCATTGCTCTTGCTCCACTCTTATATCATAGTTTTGACAATCAAGTTATTGTCATTAAAATAATTGTTTTGGTATCTAGAGACATATTCATTGTCAAATACTTACCTGTGATATCCTTATTATTTTCCTCTTGTAAAATAATTATTATAGTCCTTACTTGCTCATCCTTACATGCAAGTTAGTAAAATTTTTATTAGTAATTACCTAACTGTAATTACTTACTCAAAGGTCCATTATTAAATCACAGTTCTCAATACTGTATATTGACACACTTCAAGTCAAATTCATAAGCATAATTATAAATCCACTCTTGCTTTATGATTTGGTTGTTGGTAACAAATACAGTAACATTTTTCATAAATTGAATATGGTGCCTTCCATTGTGCAACTTTGTAATGTAAGTTTTAGATTTCTTACCTCAGTCCATTTTTGTAACCAATTGATTTATATTCCTATTACTGTACATTATTTAATTGTTTGCTTAGTCTTGCATCTTTAGTGTCCAAAATTTAGCTTACATAATTCTTGAACCCTTAGTCATTCGTTAGTTCATCAGCCCCTCTCATATCCTGATACTTAGTGTTCTGTTTTGTTTACTCTTATATCTTATGAGCATCCTTATGGAGCCAATTTGGTTGCCAACAGAGTTCTGTGTGGCTTCCTGGGTGCACTCTTCGTGTATTCGCATCGTCGTTACGTCATCTTCATGAGGAAGAACAAAAAGATGAAGGCCTTCCTTCAGAAGAGGTATTTGGTATTTAAATTTTTATCTCCTTATATCATTTATCATTAATCTATTTTAGGAATATAATTGTTACCTCATCCTTGATATTTGGTTAGTATCCTTGGTTCCAGATGGTCTTATGTAATATTGAGCCAGGTTTCCTCTTCGACCTAGCTCTTGCCAACTTTCCTACTTGGTAATCCCTTGTTTTCCTGCTTCTTAGTGGGGATTTAACTTCAGAAAGCATTAAATGTAATGTAATGTCTCTTTTGGGTAGAGCCCTGGTGCCTTCCTATTTTCCTCTCTACCATGTTTTCATTTCGTTGTCCATTAGCTCCAAACTGATCAATGGTGACAGCTGTGGGCTGGGGCTCCAGGATGCCTGGTGGTAGCTATTGGTACTAACGAGTTTGAGTTAGTTTAGAGGGAACCAATTGTTTAGCATGAATCATTTGCTTAGTCATTTGGTCATTTTGATGCTTCATTTTCTATGAGCTATGTAATTGTCTGTAAAGTTTAGCTGAGTTTCTGAATGCTTTCCCAGTGAGGGCAATGATATTAGTTCCCTGCTCTCTACACCTCTGTGAGAGGGCCAAGTTCAGGCTCTGGCCTCTGGTAGTCCAACAGGACTCCTGCAACTGATGTGACCCAGTAGTGGGGAGCCATCTCTGCGAGATACAGTAGTTTCAGGAAGCTACTGGGGCTTGTACTGGGTTTTCAGATTTTTTGCTTAGTTGGCTTCAAATTGTATGCTCCATTAGCTTCAACTTATTTTTAATATACAAAAACATACTTCTATTTATACAAGACCATAATTTTAATTTCTGGGGGAGCACCTGAAGATTCCTGAAGCTATCTCGTTGAGGTGTCTTGCAACTCTTAGAATATATCAAGTAGAGTTTTGTTTGGCCTGATGGGGACTAGAGGGCCCTAGTCCCCACTAGGTCAAAAGGTATTAAAGTTATTAGCAAGTTAATAAAAAAATAATGTATTGTATTAATCAATGGTAGTTAATATTAATAAATATTGCATTAGGTTTTTTATTATTGGTTTTTAGTTATCTTCATTGCATTTTTTGGTACTTTTTAAACTGACATTTCTTTAAGTCGTTAAAGTCATTCATTTCTTTCTCGTTAAAAATATCAATCTATTTTTAGTGTTGTTAATTATGCAGTGAAGAGAAAGCAAGTTGCTTAGTGCTCCTGGGTGTCTATGACATGTTATATAAGGCAAGAGTATCTTACTGTTATAAAAAAAAGCACAACTAACCTTCTTATATAGATTGTTTATTTTCATCAAAGTTGTGTTACCAATTTGTAACTTATAATTAATTCTCAAAGGTATATTTGAATAGAGTACAGTATAAGCTAGTACTTTCTCTGCCTAGTATGAAACTGTTCAATTTGAATTGATACGTTACTGATATTAATTTCAGCTAGCACACTTACAGTAAATTTCTGTAAATTTAAGAAATCTTCTGGTGATATTATCTTTTGTCATCAGTGAAGTAACTATGGTACCTTAATTGCTAGTCCCTTTGATTTCTATGCAAACCTTTCTAGTGTCTTCATAATACTGTATATGTATCATGTTAAGAGAAACATAATTTTTTATATTTATTTTGCAATTTCACTGTTTTTTAAACTAATGGTCTTGTATTATTTTGGTATAAGATGATAAAATAGATCAATATCCTAATGATCTATCAGCTTTGCTGAGTCTTAAAAAACTAGTGTTGAATGTAATGAAATGCAAATTTCTGGGAAAGCCCTGAGGGCTCCCTGAAGCTATACACAGAGTTGATTCCCATCTACCAGGGGCCTCGTAGCCTGGTGGATAGCGCGCAGGACTCGTAATTCTGCGGCACGGGTTCGATTCCCGCACGAGGCAGAAACAAATGGGCAAAGTTTTTTGCATCCTGAATGCCCCTGTTACCTAGCAGTAAATAGGTACCTGGGAGTTAGTCAGCTGTCACGGGCTGCTTCCTGGGGGTGGAGGCCTGGTCGAGGACCGGGCCGCGGAGACACTAAAAAAGCCCCGAAATCATCTCAAGATAACCTCAAGATAACCTCAAGGTCACATCAACACTGGAGTTCTTAGGCCTACCAGGGACCAGAGCCAGAACTTGGCCCCCTTCACAGAGGCCCAGGGAGCATTAACATTTTGTCCCCTCACTGGAGAAGATATCCAGAAAGTCAGTGAGTCAAAACAAACCACTACTGGTTTGTGGTAAGGGTCTGGAGCAGATGCACAAACAAGACCTATGTGATGTCCTGGAAGGGAGGGGGGGGGGGTGAAATCAGGGCAGCATCAGGGGTCACCCAGAAATTGTCACATCATTACATTCAACACTAGTTTTCTTGGGGAGCCACAAGCTTCCCTGCCTTTTCCTTCGGGAAGTTCCTCCCCTTCCTCTGCCTTTTCTTCAGAGGAGGTGGGCATGGAAGAGGGTTCTGCCCCCTGGACCTGTGTCGAGGTTCCCGGGGCTCAAGGGAGTCCGCTTGGAGCACTTGGGGCTCCTTTTGACTCTGCTTAGGCCCTTGTGCCTTCTGGGCAAGGTTTCATGCTGCAAGGGAGGGGTTTTTCGTACTCTTCCTTCCCTGTATGAATTTAAGTTAGATGCAGTTCCCCTTCCCCCCAGGGGTTCATTTCCAGGTGCCTTTGGATTCTTTGGACTCGTCCTTCCGAAGTTTTCATCCTCTCGGATTTTCCCTGGGAGGTTCGGGAGGCCCTTGGTGCCTCCTGCGAGACCTGGTTTACGCTTCTGTAATGGTTCCGGCTTTTTTTTAATTTAGTTCTTCTCTGTATTGGATGCGTTGTTAGATTCCGGAGTTTTCCTGGCTGGTAGACTGCCCCATTTTCTCTCTTGGAGCTTGGCTTTTTGTCGTACTCACATGCTTGAGTAGTGGGAGGATTCTTCTGTGTTGCAGGTATTCTTAGGGGGCTTGCTCTAGTTCCTCAAAGAGTGCCCCTTAGCCCCTGTGCTTCCTTGTGATGTGGGTCTGGTGCAGTTACATGCTCAGGTTCCCACTCAGGATCAGGTTCCTCAGCCTTGGCAGCTGAGGATCTTTGGATTTGCGGTCATTTGGTCTCGGTCTTGCACTTCTTCGGCCTTCTGGAGCTGTTTTTGGATTGGCTTTTGGAGGATGTGGGGGTGTTGAGTGAGGAGCCTTCAGCTGGGGGTTTTGATTTCAGTTGCTGCAGGCGTCATTTGCCTTGCTGAACCTGTTTGCACCAATCCTCCATGGAGGCGGTTTCCATGTTTTTCTTCTCCCACCTCACGTGTCGGCAGGCTGTGCTAGCTCTGTTTTTGGACTCAGCTTGGGTCTTGGCTGTCTTCTTCGTCATTTTGTCCTCTGTTGTTCCCAGAGGACGTCGTTGCCCAGTTTCTGTAGGTGACTTTGGCCAGTTGCCATCCTATTTTGGACTTGTTGGTGCTGGGGGTGGGGGGGGTTCGTTCTTAGTCCTCTCGGTTGGGTTGTGACAGGGCTCGGACCTCTGTTGGTTGGGGGTAAGCCTTTGGTGCCAGTTTCTGCGACAGTGAGTTTCCTGGGGCCTTCATCATCTGGTTGGCACAGTGTTCTGTGAGGTGGTTGACTTCTCGGTGTTCGTGTCGGCCCTTTCACAGGTCGCCTAGTTGACGGGACAATGGTGGGGAGGCTGGATCTTTTTGCCCACGCTTGGTCCCCGCGATTCGTGAGCTTTTCGTGTCATTTCTTCCAGCCTTTGGTGGTATTGGGAAGTTGGGTCTCAGGGGCTGGCTTCTTCCCTCATCCCTCTCTCAGGTCATCTCGAAGTGGTTTCGGTTGGGCGTGGTCAAAACAACCTCATCTCTCAAGTGAGTTTCTTGCTTGTTTCCAGTTCCGAAATGGGACTGTGTGGATCTCTGGCACATTCTGGACTTGTTTCGTCTGAACCAGTTGATTCCTTTCCCTTCTTTTTGGATGACCACGTTGTCCCAGGTCCGGCTCTTCCTCGAGCCAGGCATTTGGATGATTTCCCATGACCTCTGGGACACTTATAGCCATGTCTTTATTCATCCGAAGTTCAGGGATTGATTGGGGGTTCCCATGTGGGGTAGCAGGCATACTGCTTTCGTTGTCTGCCTTTTGGCTTAAATCTGGCACCTCATGTTTTTACACATCTGATCTCGGATCATAGTAGCTCGTCTGCATCTGCTAGGGCTTCGGGTGTTGGCCTACGATGACTGATTGGTGTGGGCTCCCAGCCGGTTTGCTTGTCTGTTAGCCAAGGATCTGGTTCTTTCCCAGTTGGCCGGGTTTGGGTTCCTGGTAAATTGGTGGAAGTCTCAGTTAGTTTTGTTCCAGGTTCGGACATGGCTGGGCTTCATATGTGATTCTCAAACTGGATTCGTTTTTTCTTCCTCCTGTAACTCTGATCCGGGTGCAGTCCTGTTTTCAGCAATTTTTGAGCGGAACCCGGGTCACTTGGCTGTTGAGTAGTCACCGAGTGTGGGAGAAAGGGAGGGGGGGGGGGATAACGCTACCTGAGCAGAATTGCTTGTCGCATGAAGGGTTGTATGTTTGGTTTCATTCTAGGGTAGTTATTTTGATCTTTTGGGATGTATATTGCACAGGGTAACCAGACCTTTTTATTCACCTACCTTTCTGGATCCTTTCCCAGTCAGTGGCAATTATGACATACTTTAAATGTAAAGTGCTCATAAGCCATTGCTTCCTGTGCCTGTCTGAGAGGACCAGGTTCTGGCTCGTGGTCCCAGGTAGGCATAAGCTAGGACTCCTGTGACTGATGACCCCAAACTTGTATAACACATATCAGTTTGGATAGCTTCAGGGAGCCTCTGTGGCTTACCCAGAAAATGATGTTTCATTAAATTCAACACTGGATTTTTTTTTTAACATAAAAGCTTTGGCCTTTTATAGTACCAGTACTTTTTATTAAAATATTTTTTCACTTAAAATATTATTAATTTTACAATTCCTGTACTCAGTAGATTATTTTGATGGTAGAATATTACTGACAATTCATATGACCTTTAGTTATACAATGTTTTTCCCACTCTTCACCTGTGTCCAGAGTCCCTCCTTCTCCTCCCCTTGCACCCTTTGGCACTCACTGAGGAACCACATGCTGAGAGCTGCTCATGGTTGTACAAGTTTGTTCCTTGTGTGATATATTCTACTAAATTATCACACTGGCAGAATTTTGACTAATAAATCACTTCTGAAGACAGATTCAGTTGTATCATACCCTGTGTGAATATCTTTCATGCAGTTGCAACTTGTATAGATGAATTCAATACTTTATATAGTATTAGATTTACTCTTTTGGTAAAAGTACAATCATTTTATATACAGTAGAACCCAAAATTCAATTAAAAACCTACCTCAAGTTAACACTGCAGGCTTAATACATAGGCCTGCGGTAAATCTATAACTGTGTCAAAAAAGCATTTGTCTGAGGTTGAAGACCAGATGCTTGTGGTTAGCCTCACACAACTTAATATTATGATTTGTGATTGTATGGAGAGTATCATAGGGGGAGGGGGGTGATTCCAAGTCAACCCCCCATTCCCATCTTTAAGTAGGATTGGTTCTTATTGCAACAACCAATGAAACCTATGAATATTGAAATAGTGGTTTGGTTCTCCATAGAGTTTTTTCAAAACTTTTCACCTGTTCATTATATACTTACACAATGTGACCACAATGTTGGGTCAACATAAAATAATAAAAATGTTTACTTGGTGAGTATATATATTTTGCATGTTTTGAGAGAGAGAGAGAGAGAGAGAGAGAGAGAGAGAGAGAGAGATAGATAGATAGATAGATAGATAGATAGATAGATAGATATAGATACTCCCACCTATTGGTCTTATACTAGGGGTTGATCTTTCATCAAGGGTTGACTATTTATATGATAGTAGTACATGTATTAGGTATCTCTTCACAGCCTTAAAATGTATTTGAATATAGAAGACACTGCAGCTAAGGCAGATGCTTAATACTGCAGTGGCCAGGTACAAACATCAACTGTTATCCATGAGGTTCTCTGGGATTCTTGAAGTAATATAAATAAATAACAAATAATGTTTAACCCCTGCACTGTGCACTTGTTTTTGGCAAAAACGTCATAGTGCAATTGTTAAGAACATATTTTTGTTGTTTTTATAAATATTCAGGTAACGTTAATGTCAAAATTTTTCCAAACTCCACCATTTTCATTTCAAATTACAAAGAGTGATGAAAACAATAAAATACATTAAAATATAGCCTAATTAAAAAATAACTAATTAGTTTTCATGTTAACAGGTTGCATTGATGTATCAAAGGTGGAGTTTTTTCTATTTTCTACTTAAGTTCATTTTTGCTTTTGATCTCAATTAGTTTCAAGTTTTTCTTTTTAATTTTTTCCATATTATGGAGGAAATATACGTTGTGTATATTAATGGTTTTAAGCATATTACAGTACTGTACTTGCCATACTTATACATCCTACATTTGTCTTGTATCCCATTTCCGTATGTACAGTATGTACTTTTGCTTAAATAAAAACTATTATTATTATTATTATTATTAAATTCAGTACTGAATGTTAAAAGTTTCAATTAAATCAGCGCTGTCATGTCTAGTTTACAATGTTGTTAGTACTGTGGCCCTCAACCTGTCCTAGTATGAGAGTTGACTTAGTTCTAGAATGATTTTTGTTGCCTGGTGTTGAACTTTCTTAAATACAACTATGTCTTTCTGAAGATGAGGTCTTCATGCTTGGATACAATAATCCAAGTGAGGTACACCAGAGATTTATACAGTTGAATAACTACCTTCTTTTCCTTAAAGTGAAAGGTACAGTTGATAATTTCTAGGGTTATATTAGCATTTTTACTGCAGCTCCCATTTCTTGCACAACTTTCAGTAAATAATGGATTCTGACTCAAAGGGACTTTTCTTCATCAATCTGCTGCAAGGTAATGTTAATTTAGTAGTTGAGACATAGGTTGTTCTGCCCAACATGCAAAGTCTTGCACTTTTACAATATTAAAAAGCATCTGCCAGTCTTCTGACAATTTGTGAAGTTCATGTAAATTTCTCTGTAAGGCCTCAATATCATGTTCACTTCCCACTTTACCATAAATTTTAGTGTCATCTGGAAGTCTGATGATGTGGTTTGTAATATTCTCATCTATATCATTGAAGTACAGTGGTACCTCCGTTTTCTAATTTAATCCATTCCCAGAGACGGTTTGAAAACCGAAAATTTGAAAACCGAAATGAATTTTCCCATAAGAAATAACATAAATTGAATTAATCCATTCCTCAGCCCCAAAATTATTAATTTAAAAATATATTTTATGCATACTACTATTTATATTTTGTACTACAGTATGTATAAGTATATCTTACCTTTATTGAGGACTTGTTGGTGTATGGAAGAGAGTGAGAAAGGGGAAAGGAGGAGAGGTATTAGTGTTTGGAAGGGGAGTCCCCTTCCATTATGACATCAGTGATATCATTTCTGGGGTACGCTCTTACATTTTGCAGGCATACCACTAGGACCTGGTTGTGGCTCACTGCTTGCTTGTCTTACTAAAAATCTGTCTATAGACACTTGTTTTTCCCTATGTTTTAACACTTGTCTGTAGTGAGACATCACATTGCCTCATTATGGATGATCTCTTCTTTTTCCTCTATCATCATCCTCACAACTATTTTCTTAGGTTGAACTTTATCACTGATTTTCTTGGAACCCAAGGGTCAGAACAGCCATCCAACCCTAAGGAATAATCAAACAAAGCTCTAACTTCAAATGAAAATAATTGGTAATTTACAAATCTCTGGTATGCCTCCATCTGAACTACTGTATCAAAGGACATAATTAATAAACTCATGGAATTGCCTACATGCTGAGGCCATAAATTTCCAAGATTCTATATTGGAGCCATCATTTTAAAACTCAGCTGAAAATATCTTCAGGAATAGTGGGGATACCTTTGACTACCCACAGACTTCCTGTACCCTTGGAGGCCACTAGAGTTGGTGACCCTCAGATAAATTCAGTTAAAAATGAGTTAATCTATGTCAAGACCTGAATGTTTAGTAACATGCCATCACTATGAGATATTAATTCCATGAGGTATTAATGTGAGGGTTCCAGATGATAAATATATTAGAATGATTGGCACAATTTAATAAACAAAGATAATAGTTACTTATTGAAAAAAGGGTTCTACTGTATAGTGAATTAATTTTATAGTTTTTTTCTTCAAATTGTGCAATTGGAAGATGACCTATAGGAGCTGCTTCTGAACTAATATCCAGAATTTGATATCCTGCATGAGATTCCCTTTTATGTGCTCCCATCCCATTTTTTATCCCCTGACAGTCGCCTGTTGTACCCTTTCTTCATCACCATGATTTATGGGTCCCTGTCCTTCCCCCTCGGCCTTGGACAGTTCTTCGGCACTGAACTTGGCGGTCACCAACAGGTGAGTCTGAGTCATAAGAAATACTGGCAGTAAGTCAACTTTCAAATATTGTCTCTTGTGGATATACATTTATGATCTTGAAATTGGCATGAACTTTGTCTGTAATTACCTCTGACATATAAGAACGTCTACTTACTTGATTTTTTAATATCAGGTGAGTTTATATCTCATTTGTTTTTGAGAGCCATAATAGTACTTGGCTGTACCCAAGCCACAAGTAAGTAGTTCTAGAATGCTTGAAGCTTATAAACATGTTTTCTGTATGAGTTGTAAGTATTACTAAATATTTCATCCACCTTGATAACCCTTACAGTAAGCATTTGAGTACAGGTATATATATATAGTTCATTAATAATCTTATTTTAAATTGCTGTTATTGTACTGATTATTTCCATCATAAGTTGCATTATATTACCTACTATTTTCAGTTTTTCTTATCATCACATTACATATTTTCTTTGCATTAAACACTTTATTATATAAAGTTCATATCTTATAATCTACTAAACTATCTGTGAACTGTCTTCCTCAACTTTTATCTTTTACATTAGCTCTAACATTCCCACCTTTTTGGTTTTTGTGCACTAGCTCTGTTCTGCCCCCAATCCTTGTCTTCTCCAATTTCATCTTTTCATTTAAATCCTAATCCTGTCTTCCCTTCCCTATACTCTGTCCCTCCTGATGCACCCTGCGAGAGGTGAATTCAGGTGTCTGTGTTTTTATCTATCAGCCGATTTGCGTATCCTGTCATGGTGACGCTCTTCATGCTCACTATCCAGTTTCCTCCTCTTCTGGGGCAGTTCATAGCTTCCCATCAGTCAACACATCACCAGGTAGGTAGTCACCACAGGAACTTTGACATACTATTCTCATACTGCTTTTGAGCTTTTAACACTCTGGCTTGGCACAATTTGCTCCTTCTCTTTCTGCCACAAATCAACAGCTGTTTTCCCTACTGTTATAATTAGGCCTCATTTCATTCACCTTTCTGGCTAGTTTGGTCTTGTTTATTGCTGGAAACCTTTCCTCTCACCTCAACGTTCACCACTTTACATTCTCCACCTACTAAGTAAACTAGATAGGAACCACCTGCCACACTGTTTACTTAGGAAATGTTGATGGTATGTTGAACAAAAGTTACCAAGATGTTCATAGTCTTACCAATTTGGACCTATATTCTTAAAGCAGGAAAGTTCAGTTTACATTTTCTTATTAGTTTGTACTGGCATAATTTAAATTTATTGCGGTGATATATAAATAAAGATAAATTTGCAGATAGCCCCAAACAGTGGTCAAAATATTAAACTTAGTTAAAAGATGTTATCAGGCTATTGTAATAGGATTGCCATATATGTTAACAGTAGTGGGAAGTCTTCCTGCTATGACAGTTACTATGCACATATTCTTTGGTCAGTTATTATTGTGTAGATGCTGAATATTTGTTTTATTTCACATTGCATAGATATTAAAGATGTCTAAAGTTTTATTTGTTAACCATAAATACCCTGTACAATAAATGAGCACAACTTTACCCATGGTTAGGTCACCAATAATCTTACCAGGTTTCCTATACCTGAGAGTGGTATACCGGTATAATATGTTATAGTGTCTGCCCGAAATGCTATGCATGTTAGTGACCTTGCAAGAATGTAAGAACACCAATGTTATGTACTTTCTCACTACAATGTATCTTCTTGTATATACAGTAAATAAATAAATAAATAAATAAAATAAAAGTTGGCTATGGAGGCTCCACCCAGGCTGGAAGAGTATATCCATAAACAGTACTGTACAGAATTGACCAAGAATGTTCTTCTGTGAATTTCATGCCTCATCATTTAATTTCTAAGACAATGATTTTATAACCTGTTGTTTATACAACAGGTCATAGATGTGGTTATGAGTACAGGTATTTACTCAATACCTCATATCACTCAGAGTTAGCGGTGATAGCATTTCAGAAGCCATCATTTGTGAAACAGTAAGGCTATTGCATGAAGACCTTTTAAAGAAAACCCCTGAAACAAGTGATGCAGATACAAAAGAGTTTAAAGCGAGCAGGGGATGGTTTGAGAAATTTAGAAAAAGAAATGGCATTCACAGTGTTGTGAGTGTTGTGTGTCATGCGTTAGTGGAGGAACACAGCGAAGAATTAACCACCGAAGAAATCCTAGCCCTTCACAAGGAGTAGCAACAAGAGGCAGCTGAGGAAATTTCTTCAGGAAAGGAGGAGGCAGTACAGAATATCCCTTCCTCAATTAGGAAGTGGTGTAGACTATGGGAAGAAATGAAAACTTTTGTTGAAACGACTCACCCAAAGCAAGCTGTAGTAGGCCTTTGCCTTAACCTTTTTAATGACTCTGTGATGCCTCACTACAGACAAGTGTTACAACGTAGGAAAAACAAGTCTCTATGGAAAGGTTTTTAGTGAGAAAAACAAGCAGTGAGCCACAAGCAGACCCTAATGGTATGCAGGCAAAACGTGCCAGAGAGTGTACCCCAGAAAAGTCATCACTGCCTGATATTATAATGGAAGGGGACTCCCCTTCCAAACACTAACACCTATCCTCCTCCTCCTGAGGAGGGGGGTTTTCACCGTCTTCCATACGCCAACAAGAGTCATCAATAAAGGTAAGCTATAACTTGTACATACTATAGTACTAAGTATTAGTGTGAATTAGGTATGAAGTCTATTTTTAAGCTAATATTTTTATTAGTGTGGAACGGATTAATTCAATTTACATTATTTCTTATAGGAAAAATTTGTTTCGGGTTGGAAATTTTCAGTTTACGAACCATCTCTGGGAACGGATTAAATTTGTAAATGATGGGGGCCACTGTAGAACCGGGCCTATTCAATAAATTCAATAAAAACAAATTTTAGGAATAGGATAAAATATAGAGGTAGGAAATGAGAACAAATTCACAACAAATGATAAGGAAATGTGTGAAACACTAAACGAACAGTTCTAAAGTGTGTTTGTGCAAGATTTCAGGGAACCAGACATATTACGAATTCCAGAGAATAACATAGAGTATGTAGAGGTGTTTCAAGATGAAGTGGAAAAAATGCTCAAGGAGCTAGGTAGAAACACGGTAGTTGGTCAAGATGGAGTCTGAGAAAAACCTCATCTGAGCTGAGCATTACACTTCAATTGATTTTTAAGTCATCTTTGTGTGTGTGTGTGCAGGAGTCCTGGTACAGGCAGATACATGGAAAAAGGCAAATTACATACTGTAAGAGCACGCTGCTCCGGAAAACTGTGTCATCCAGCCAAAATCACATCTGGATAGTTCTGTATCCATATCCGGATGAATGTCCATAGAATCCGGATGACCGGAGATTTATCCAGATACAAATAGACAGGCAGAGAGTTTACTGTATATGCTGGCATATAAATCAACATTTAAAGCCTAAAAATGTCTCCAAAACCAAGGGTCTACTTGCTGTTGAATATAAAATGTGAACCTTTACCACTGAGAGTTAAACTAGTGAAATGCCCGGCCTAACACTCGTTGTACATCACAACCAGGAAAGGAGGGAGTCAAGCAGGGAGTCAGGCCGAGAGGGTGGGTGACTAGCATCTTCACAGCAGAAGTGTATACAATTTTTGTATGCTCTTGATCAGCTGATTTTGCTGCACACTGTTACTTTGTCATTGTGGTTGACTCTTGCAGTCCTCTCATGGTACTCAAGTCTTTCATGTTGAACTCTGTGCATCCTGTGGTGGTTGACATCCAAAACAAACTGTTTCTTATTTCTGGCAGATGTGTGAGCCAAATGTGCTGGGTTCCCAGCCATATTAGAGTTATATCACATGAACTTGTGGACATCACATCTAGGAAGGCCATTCATGCTTCCACCATTTCCCCGGAAAGGGATTCGTTATTCAGATTTCTATCTAGGCATTCATTCTGCAATCTGCATCCATTCCCAGGGTTGTTGGGGTGGTGTTATTAATAATAAACTGCATGCTCTAAAATTGACCTTTCCCCTTTGCCTTCCTCCTACCACCATAATAGGCAATGGGAAATGGTGTGGCTAGGTTCCATATCAGTTTCACCTGCTTAACCCATAGTCTCTTAATCAAATAATCTCCTGCTCACTTTTGTTTGAACTACATTGTCCCACATAGTCATGCACATAGTCAAAATGAGAGCAGTAGTCAAAGGCAACACATCGAACTGGAGAAATGGCACGAATGGAGTACCACAGGGTTCAGTTCCTGCACCGGTAATGTTCAATGTCTACATAAACAACCGACCTGCAGAATAAACGACCTGCAGAATTATATGAATGTGTTTGCTGATGATGCTAAGATACTATGGAAGATAAGAAACCTAGATGATTGTTATGCCTTTCAAGAAGACTCCGACAAAATAAATGTATGGACCACAACTAGGCAAATGGAATTTAACGTGAATAAATGTCATGTAATAGAACGTGGAATAGGAGAAAGTAGACCACACGCAACCTACAAATTGCATGTATGTGAAAAAGCTTTACAAAATTCTGACAAAGAAAGAGATCTAGGTGATTCTAGATACTGTATAAAACTATCACATGAAAACCCCATAAAGAACATTATATGAGCCTGTGGTATGCTTTTCAATTCCAAATATAATTTTAAATACATGGTGGTGAAATATTAAAGAAATTGTTCATGAACTTTAAGAGACCAAAGCTGAAATATGCAGTAGTTGTATGGTGCTCATATCTTAAGAAGCACAACAAACTGGAAAAGGTGCAAAGACATGCTACTACATGGCCCATGGAACTGAAAGACAAGAGCTACGAGAAGCAGTTAAAGGCATTAAAAATGCCAAAGATAGAAGAAAGAGGCAATATGATCACTACATACAAAATAGTAACAGGAATCAATAAAATTGATAGGGAAGAATTTCTGAGATCTTGTACTTCAAAAACAAGCGGTCATAGATATAAGCTAGCTGAACATAGCTGCCTGCCGAAGAAATATAAGAAAATTCACTTTCGCAAACATAGTAGTAGATGGTTGGAACAAGCTAAGTGGGAAGGTGGTGAGGCAAAAACCGAGCTAGTGTCTAAATGTTCTATGACAAAATGCAGTGAAGACAGGACACCATAAGTGTAGCTCTCATCCTGTAACTATACTCAGGTAATTACCCCCTTGTAGAATGCCCTGATTTTTTGGATGATCTTATGTCTTGCTTTCCTAATGTTCCTAGGGAACATTTCTTCCCTAAGGACCCCTAGGAACAAATCCCCAAAGATTCTATTGAGGGGACAAATATCCCCCTTAATAGAATTTTTGGTGAATCAATGCCTTTTATATCATCCCCGTTATGTCCTTCTGTTCTCGTTTGTATTGGCATTTTGAGTGGTATTTAGCACCTTTTCAATATCTAGCTGATGCTACATAGTCTTCCTGGCTTGGCATCTTTTGAAAATTACTGTATTTATAGTGCACAGAAGCTGGAAACTAAACCTCACAATCACAAGTATCTTGGAAGCTATCATTTTATTTGTTAAACAATTATTAAATCTGCAAATTAAAAATAATTTGTTGTACTTTACTTGTGCTATTTTCAATTACTTTTCAACCTTACACAATTTCTTTGCAAATTGAAGTGTCTCTTCCCTTTCCCCAAGGTAATAGAATTGTTTAGTAACATCACATGGACCAAGGAGGTTCACACAGTCCAGGAGTTTACAATTGTTGAGAATTGGAGAACACCATGGACGGGGATCTTTGTCAGCCTGATTATATACTCAGCATTTACAGTAAGTCTTGCAGAATGATCTTTGGTAAATCAATGGTAGTTTACATCACACTTTTCTATGAGATGGGAATTTAAACAAAATTTTGTGGTGCCTAAATTAACTTTATTAGTCAGTTATTTTTTGTTAAGTATTATTGCAAAGTTTCCTATAAATTGTGATCCTTATTGATCCCACTTTTTATATGTTCTCAGTTCTTTGGGTGTGTGATATGCAGCACCCTCCCAGTTCCATCAGGTCTCTTCATCCCAGTGTTTAAGACTGGAGCTGCTGTAGGCAGAATTGTTGGTGAGATAATGGCTTCCACATTCCCTAATGGCTTGCGCTATGGTGGCCACAATCACATCATTATTCCAGGTCAGTTGCTAAGGCAATAATTGCAGAGTGTAATAAATTGCTCAGAGTCCTCACCAATTCTGTCTTGCAGTGACAAGAGCACCCTTTACAATATCATGCAAGTTGTATCAATATATTATGTATGCAAATTAAAATTAAACATAATTTGTATCAAATAAGCAATAAATGTCATTCCAACAGGTGGTTACTCAATTGTGGGTGCAGCAGCTCTGGCTGGCGCCGTCACCCACACCATCTCTACTTCAGTTATTGTCTTTGAACTCACAGGCCAGATTACTCACATCCTTCCTGTTATGGTAAGTCTTGTCAACTCTTCATTCCTTTTTTTATTTTTATTTTGTGCTAAGGTAGAAGCCATGATAAACTCCTACTGTAAGTAGTAACACCAAAAACACATGAACACATAATAAGATCAGCAGCATATGGAAAGCTGGTAAACATAAGTTCAGTGTGTTACCTACACTTGTTCCTCAGTCCTATATTTCAACAACGAAGATGGCAAAAATAAGCACCATGAAGGAAAAAAGAACAGGTAAAACAACAATCAATAAACCCAGCACTGAATGTAATTACAGTAATGCCTCTTTCTGGAGGAGCCCCGGTGGCTACCTGAAGCTATCTTGCTGGGATTGTGCCATTCAAAAAGCTCACATCAGTCACGGGAGTTCTGCTTGGTTTACCCGGGATGAGAGTCAGAACATGGAACCCCTCACAGAAGCACAAGGAGTGGGTGACAATCCACCACCTAAATGAAAAAGGCCTCCAGAAAGTCAGCAAAGCCTAATAGAGAACTGGAGGGTTCACAGAAAATGAAGCCTCAAAACTTCCATACACCTCAAAACCACCACAAATAATTCACACAGAACAAGGGATTTACCCAAATTAGCTCGAAACTCATTAGTACCGATTGCCGTCACCAGGGAGCACACCATCAGCTCGGTCAACTCCCCATCTCAGTTCTAGAGCTGTTGAACAACCTACACTGAACAAATGAACCTGGAGGTACTGGGGAATCAGGGAGTCACTGGGGCTTCTCTAGAAAGAGGTGTTCCAGCTTCCAGATCTCCCTAGATCTGGGAGCTCAGGCACTGGCAGTTGGTGGGCTACCTCCCTTCTTTCCCACAAACAAATGGGGAAGGCAGGACGAACGAACTCACTTTAGTTCCAAGAGAATTAGATCATTTGTTTACATAGGGGAATTCTTCCAGCTAGTTTTGAGGCTTCATTTTCTCTTGAATCCAGCAGTAGTTTCTTTTGACTCTATAACTTTCTGGTTCCTTTCCCTGATGAGGTGGCAAAAATTAATGTCGCTGCTCCTGCGCCTCTGTGAGGGGGGGGGGGCTGGGTTCTGGCTCTGGCCCTCAGTAGGCCTTCAAAACTCTGTGGCTGATGTGACTCAGTAGATTGTAACAATTTCAGCATATAGCTTCATGGGGGGCACTGGGTGATTGCCTAGAAATTGGCATTTCTATTACATTACATTTAATGTTGTTTTTTATATAAGTAGATTTGATATTGGTCTGTAATTGTTTATATTGGCTGCATCATTTACTTCATGCACTGGTTTGAGTCTTTTTAATTAGTATCATTGAAGCAGAATGACTGTAGTTTCTTCCCATTAGTTGTTTGTCACTCTATATAATTTATTTTTCTCTGCACTTCCCCAGATTGAATTGTGTATATGATATAAATTACACTTGCTCTCTTTACTCTCTTAAAAACTTGTTTATGATACAATTCTTTTGTTCAACAGATTGCTGTGCTTATTGCAAACGGCATTGCACAACTCCTTCAGCCATCTATTTATGACTCTATCATCCAGATTAAGAAACTACCTTATCTACCTGATATTCTAACGGCCACTTCTGGTGCCTATAATATTTATGTTGAAGACTTCATGGTGCGGGATGTAAAATATATTTGGTATGGTATCGCATATCGGGAACTGAAGAACATTCTTAAAGAGCATAAAAAAATAAGATCACTACCCCTAGTCGATTCTCCAGGTAAAGTATCACATATGTTTTATTTTACATATCTTTTATAGACAATTTAAAGATTATATTGGTACAAGTTTGAATTCTCTTTCAATCTGACAACAACTATTAAGTTTAATTTCCAGTGTTCATTAGTTGTAAGGATTCCCAAATAACCGTATATTAAATATTAAATTTTTTGAATATGTGGTGTTGCAGACTCCATGATTCTCCTGGGATCAATACAGAGGTCAGAGCTAATATCCATGCTGGAGGAACATCTAGGCAAGGATCGGCGACTCAGAGTCATCAATAAGTGGAAATTTGCAGCACAAAAGTAAGATTAATGTTTACTTCATATTTGGCAATTGTTTGCAGTATATAATTTAACTCTTGTAAGATAGATATATATATACAGTATGCTGTATAATGTACAATAGTCATTTTCTTCCTTTGCTGTTCATTATCTATCTTGCAAAACATATTAAGAATCTCAAATCAAGAAGACTATCAGAGATAGTGGCCCTCAGGTATATATAAGTAAATGCTTACAGTGCAACCTCGATTCGGCGAACTATATGGGACCAACCCCAGTTCGTGGGGGTGAGGGATTCGTTGCAACAGGCGATGCCTTCAGGCGGGATTAATGTTATGCATTTTTGTAGTAATATAAATCAAGAATATTTCATTGTTATATACAGTACTACTAAACTATACAATAATGAATCATACTGTATCTTTATATACCTTAGAAAAGGCATACTGTATATAGTATACTGTATGCAATAGTTTTTTTAATCCTCTCGAGGCGCCATTTGTAATTATAAATGGCTTGTGTGTGATGGTTACAAAGGATGTCAGTAACTGTAAACAAAGATTTATATCCCCACCATGCTAGATACCAACCTGAGGGAGGGGAGGGAGTGAGGGCGAGAGGCATTGAGGGAGGGAGAGAGGTGGTGATGGAGAGTGGCAGTGAGGGAGAGTGGCAGAGAAGGAGAGAGATGGTAAGGGAGGGAGACAGTGAGGGAGGATGATGGTGAGGGAGGATGGTGATGAGGGAGGCAGTGAGGGAGGGAGGAAGTGAGGAAATGAGCCGGTGAGGGAGGAAGGTGGTGAGGAAGGGAGGCGGGGAAGGAGGGAAGCAGTGAGGGAGGGAGGGAGGCGGTGAGGGAGGAAAGCGGTGAGGGAGTAAGGCGGTAAGGGAGGGAAGCGGTGAGAGAGGAAGGCGGTGAGGGAGTAAAGCGGTGAGGGAGGGAGGGAGGCAATGATGGAGGAAGGCGGTGAGAGAGGGAGGGAGGTCAATTGGAGTTCAGCCTACCAGGGACCACGAGTCAGAGCCTGGCCCCCCCTCAGAGAGGCAAATGGAGCAATGGCCCATGGAAACCTCCTTGTACTTGGGGCATTCCATGTCTGCCACTGACCGGGGTTAGCACCCAGAAAGGTAGGCATAACAAAACAGATCTCACATGATAAGAAAAAATTGCAATTGAAGGACAAACAGAGAGGCAGAACTCCCCCAATCTAACGAAACAAGCAAACGTCACACACCGCCACCACACCACTTGTCTGCGCAGCCCTCTTCTTCCCGGGAGGGGTGAAGGAGAGCTTTGGTCCCACCCCGCGCTAGCTACTCACACCTTCAGATCGTTTCCTGATGCAATCTGGGGCGGTCATTGACTCTGACCTCAAATTTGAGGCAACAGCACTCGTATTTTCAGAGCTGCTGCAGGGAGCCAGTCGGCCGAGCGGACAGCACGCTGGACTTGTGATCCTGTGGTCCTGGGTTCGATCCCAGGCGCCGGCGAGAAACATTGGGCAGAGTTTCTTTCACCCTATGCCCCTGTTACCTAGCAGTAAAATAGGTACCTGGGTGTTAGTCAGCTGTCACGGGCTGCTTCCTGGGGGTGGAGGCCTGGTCGAGGACCGGGCCGCGGGGACACTAAAAAGCCCCGAAATCATCTCAAGATAACCTCAAAATGCATTCAATGTCGCTCCTATCTTCACCTCATTTTGCAGTCTGTCTTGTACCTTGTTTCACCTCTGGCCTGCTCAAGCGCTGCCTTAGCCTGCATTGTAGTTGGACCAAGTTCTCGCTTTTCTTTCCTCTTCTTGTTTTATGGCATCCCCTTTAGTCCATGATTCCTTCTGTAAGGAATCACAGACTGTTTTTGGTTTCCTTTGTCTCTGGATGTCAGCCCTGGGAGCTTCATGCTCTCCTCTGGAAGAGCAGTTTCTGTTCTTTTGGCCCTGGTGGGCATTTTATTTTCTACAAGCTCTTTTTTGGCAAAGAACAAGTAGGTTGGCTGCCAGAGGGGTCCTTTGGTTATTGATACTTGGTTGGTTCAGCTGTGGGTACATCATACGCTGTGTACATTGGCAGCTCTCTAGTGCTACCATAGTGCCCGCGGTTTTGCTTCAGTGGATGCTTTGTGGGTTGATCTTGTTTCTTTGGTTCCCAGTTCCAAGGCTTGTATATCTCAGGTCTGCAGTATTGTTATATAGCCAGCCTATGATCTACCCTCATGCCCTTGATGTTAAAAAGTATGCCTCTATTTTGGCTGTGTTCATGAACATGTCTTGGGTTGATATTTGGGTTCATTAGTTTGGGAGGTTAAAGAGGGTTCTGGTAGTCTTGCATTTGATGAATGTTTCCCAGGCCTCAGCATCCTTCTGTGGCCTTGGATCGTGCCTCTTGTCTGGGAATCTCTTAATTTTTTCAATTCCTGCTGTGCTTTGTCCTCATTGGTAAGTTTCCATGGGTTCTTCCTTCTCCAAGGGTAGTTACCTTCAGGAAGCCACATTGGCCTCAAAAAACCAGTATTAACTATAATTAAACACCAATTTCTGGGTGAGCCCTTTGGCTCCCTGATATTTCCCCCCTTCCCTTCCAGGTCGTCGGGTGTGTTTGTTTGTGCATCTGCCCCAGAACTGCCTGCTCAGACCTCTGGAAGGTGGTGAGCCTCTTTCCCCCCCCCCCCCTCTCCCCAAACAAGTGGAGGAAGTGGAACAAATGAGCTCGCACTAATTTTGAGAGATTGGTCATTTTTTACCTAGTTGGGAGTTCATTAGTTGGGTTTCGAGGTTTCAGTGTTTTGAACCAAGCAGTGGTTTGTTTTGACTCGCTGACTTTCTGGATGCCTTCCTCGGTGAGATAGCAAAATGTCACTGGACCCTGTGCCTTTGTGATGGTAGTCCAGGTTCTTGCTCTGCTTCCCAGTAAGCCAAAAGAATTCAACAGCTGATGTGACTTGGTAGATAAGAACTATCTCAGTGTATAGCTTCAGGGAGGCACTGGGGCTCACCCAGAAATTGGCTTTTCATTACATTCAGTGCTGGTTCTTTCAAATAATTATGCAGGCAAAATGAGTGGCCATGTTATTTTTAGAGAATTTTGAGCATATGTACTGTATTTCTTGATTTACATATTTAATAAATACATTTGACTTCTTCCTGAGTGTGGTTGTTTGTTGGAACTGACTAGTGGACAGTAATTTACTGTGATTTTCTGATTATTTACTTTTATTTCATCTGGTCATTAGACTACCAATGGTCCGGAGACGTAATACATATTGTGGGTAGGTAGACATTATTTGTGTGTAGTTGTCTTGTTGTAGATGGATATTTGCCAATGCAGCTTATGAATGTTTCTAGAATAATGGCTGGGCTTATTTTACAAGGCTAGAAATATATAGATGGTTTTCTGCACATACTCTTGTGCACGGTACAAAGTTTCTATCATTATTTGTCCATTATTATTGGATATCTTGCATGAAATATGTGTCATAAATTTTTTACATCGTCCAAATTAAGATATCATTTTTATTTTTGGAATAAATAATCAGTTTATTGTTTAGTATTTTTCTAGTACAGTACTCATTCCTGAGAAATCGCTTATTAAACTTATTTTAATTTGTACTTCATTTAGAACATAGCTATGGCATATTTAACATGTTTTATGTGTCATATTGTGTTGATTTTATCACTTATTAATAAAATTAACACTTTAAACTCTCATGATTGAATTTAAAATGTTTGATTTAAGTAAATTCTGTACAGTAATAATTTAATACAAAAATAATATTTAAACTTGACATCCCTGTAATGTAATTATATCATGAAAGACATTTACTAGATTTTCATGCCTTAACAGAGTTCTTGAAGCTGAGCAACTGCACGAGATGGGAGAGAACCAACATGAAAATGAAAGAAAAAGGGCAAAACAACGGCTTCTTGACATTGAAGAGGCAATAAAGAGAAAGCCTACCACAGTACCATCAGGCAGCTTGACACTCATGGCTGGAATGGGTGCAGGTAAGCTGGCTCCTTTGGGGATTATTTGTTTTTATTTAGATACTATACCTTCTTATCCCTCTTGGTTGCTCCCTAAAGCAAGATCCTATTCACTTCAAATTCAAATTCAAAATATTTTGGATGGGAACAGCAACAGTAAGGTATTTTGACATTCCATGACACAACATTCCACATTCCACACCAACTTGATGAGGAACCTTGTTGGGTGTGATATTCTCTATTGTCTACCTAGCACTAGTATACCTCAGTGGGGTGATTTTTAAAGGTTACCCGGAAGCACCTCAAGTAACCTTTAAAAATCACCCCACTGAGGTATACTAGTGCTAGGTAGACAATAGAGAATATCACACCCATCAGAACTGTTTAATGGTTCATTGCGCTGCTTAAAACTGTAGATACAAATAACCCACATGCTTTCTGGATGCCACTTATCCAGATATTCCTTGTTATCTGTTTTGGGTTTGTCTGAATAAAAATGTGCGATTAAGCGGTGAGGTGTGTGTGCTTACTAGGCTTCGCTGCTTGGTGGTAGTAGGCAGCTACGGGGGTGTGGGTGTGAGATGGGCCTAGTTTGTCCATCAGGCATGACTTTGGTTCCTTCTACCCATGTGATGTCACAGATTTATGTCTCATTGTTTTGATGTGTCACTAGACAGTGAAACGTTCATTCCATGACTGTTGGATATATCGTCAAAATATACAACCATCCATGCACTATGTCAGGTCAAAATGCACGCATTGTGTCGGTGAAAGCTTCTACGGATGGGAATGGAGGACATTGCTGACATTTGAGAAGAAAGTTGAACTAATTAAGAAGGTGGAGAGTGGAATCTCGAGAAGCGTTGTGAATGCTGAATATGAAGTTAGCAAGACTACATTTTCAGAAATTATTAAGACTAAATCTATATCTTTGACTATTTTTGTAGAAGTGAAAGTGATAAAGCAATATGTAGTAGGAATACAGCAAGTAAATAAAAAATGCAGTGTGGCAGTGGTATGAGCAGAAGCAAAAGGAGGCAAAAAAGCCAGCAGTAGGCTGGCTGCTCATGGAAAAGGTTTGAAAATTTCACAAATCGGTGAAAATTCTTGAGCAGTGCTCATAGACTAATGGATGGCTCAAAAGCTTTAAACTTCACCATGGCATTATATGCTTTAAAGTGCATAGTGAGAGGAAATCTGCTGATGCTGCTGGTGCAGAAGAATATTTAAGAAAATTTGCAGAGATGGTGCCAGACAAAAATTTATCTCCTGAGCAAATTTATAATACCAACAAGACAGGTTTGTGCTGGCATATGTTACCCACAGTTATTATGGTTTATAGAGGTGAAGATGATCCTTCTGTTGGTTATAAGGAGAATAAACAGAATTTTTATGTTGTGTTCCGGTCAGCAGTATTCGTGTTTTTGATATTCAGCCTCAGAACTAGGTGTTGGATGGTTGGCATTGGGGTCTGGGCTCCCCCTTTCCCCTCCCAGGGAGGGGGGGGGGAGCTGAGCAGACAGCGTCTTGGCGGCGGTTGTGACGTCATGCTTGTTTGCTTGTTTTCGGATTAGGAGCTCTGCTTGATAGTTCGATTTTTGGTAGCAATTTTTAACCAGGTGGTGTTTGTTTAGGATGCCTACATTTCTGGGTGCCTAACCTGGTCAGTGGCAGACATGAAATGTTTCCAACCACATGGGGGTTTTTATAGGCCATTGCTCCTAGTGCCTCTCTAATGGGGCCAGATTCTTGCTCGTGGTCACCGGTAGGCATAGAACTCTAATAGAATTGACTGATGCCACTGTCTAATACATACATATCAGCCCGGTAAGCTCCGGGAACCCTCCGAGACTCACCCAGAAAATGGCATTTCATTACATTCAATGCTTTTTTTTTTTAATTGTACTATTATGTGCTGTTATGTTGTTGCACTTTATATATTTGCATTGAAGTATTCTACTGCCTGACTGTATATAGTTTTTATCAATCACTAATAAAGTACTGTTTTATCATCAGATGAAAATGATTCATTGCTGGTACCATCAACAGTCCCAACAGTGCCAGCACCACCAGCAATGACCCCAGCACCACCATCAATGACCCCAGCACCACCATCAGTGACCCCAGCACCAGCATCAGTGACCCCAGCACCACCATCAGTGATCCCAGCACCATCAATGATCCCAGCACCACCATCAATAATCCCATCATCAAATATTCCAGCAGCCCCATCAATTTTTCTAGAAGTACCATCAACTTCTGCCTCTGCCATCAGTAGCACTGCTACTACAATATCTACCCCCAACACTGTTGCTCCACTGCCTGTTATCATGACAGACATGATGGAGGTCTTAGGAAAACAAGAACGAAGACCTTCCAGATTTGAGGTTACAAAGATTGAAACTCCTTCCAAAGAAAATGAATCTTCAATTGCTCTACAAATAGACGCTATGGAGGTAAGTCGAAAGCAAGGGAATATCGAAGAACAATTAAACTATATGATGGGTCTGGACTGTAACTGGATGAGTGAGTTCATGGACAACATTTGTTTGAGACTTTGAAAAGTCTGAGTTTTCATGTCCCCAAAAACGGTTCACCAATTATAGGTAGTCCACAGGTCATAAAGGAATTAAGAACCAAATAATCCATTGTAAATTCATGTGTTAATGAACAAAATTAAAAATAAATGTACTGAGCAGATGCCTTATGAACACCCTGCTGGGGCTCTTAGAATTCTGACTCAGAGTTTTACCATGTGTTGCCATTTATTGTCAGTTTATTTTATAGTTTCTGATTCAAGTGATGGAACACATTTCTTGTGAAAACCCCTTGTGGTTCACTGAAGCTACTATACATATATATTGCCAGACTACAAGGTGCCATCAGCCGTGAAATTCTTAATGGGCTACTGGGGACCCGAGCCAGAACCTGGCCCCCCTCAGAGAGGCACTGGGAACAGTGGCACTATGAAAAATTTTGTCAATTTATTCATGTCTGCCAACACCAAATAAGGCACCCAGAAAGTTACCAAAACAAAACAGACTACTGCTTGTTAGAAAACGAAGCTGTAGCCTCATAACAGCCAAAAGAACTCCCTCGACAATGTAAACAAACAGTTGAACATTCATGAAACTAGTGCAAACCTAGTTTTCCCTACCTCCCCTTTAGGGTGACCTCCTCACTTATGGTGACCCTCACCCTTCAGGTAAGCTAGTTGTCTTGGACGGTTTGTCTTTCCTTGGGTCAGAAGTGATATTTGGCTGGTGGGACATCCTGTGGGTCATGCGACCTTGCTGTGACACCTCGAGGTAGTCCTTCCAGCTTACCTACCTGGTTGGTTCAAGGATTCTCCTTGGTTTACTGGTTTTCCAGTCTAGTGCTTGAAAGTTGTTGTCTTTTTCACTTTTCAATCTTTTCAGGGGCTTGCCATCTTGCTATCGACCAGGGAAAGCACCCAAAAAGGTAGGCAAAACAAAACAGACCACTGCCTGGTTGAAAATTGCAACCTATGTCCTCAAAAGCTTAAAGAACTCCCCTAGAAAGCAAATAAACAAGCAAAACTTTCCCTAACTAACCCTCCCCGTTTGTTAGCACCACCCCTCACTGCAGGCAGGGGGGGGGAGGGAGAGCCAGCCTGGGTAAGTCAGGCCACCCCAATCAGTTCTTTGCCATGCTGAATGGTTGCTGTCACTTTGGCTTCATGTTCCCGTTTTAAATGAATGTGTGCGAGTAGCCAGGAGTTTTGAGAACTGAAGTAGCATGCGCTTAGGGCCACCTTCCCTAGGTGCTCCATAAGTTCTGCTCTTAATTGCGTCTCAGGGTTATCTTCCCTAGGGCATTCAGGAATTACTCCCCTTTAGAGGACTTCCTCACTTGTGGGTGTCTTCATTCATGGGGTGCGTCGGGGGCCTTAGGGTGCTCCGCTTTGTCCTGGGTAGGAGTGTGTTTGTTAGCTGGTAGGGTGTAATGTGGCTGGTGCAGCTTGCTTTTCAGCTATTGATGGTAGGCCGATGTTTCTCTCTGACTGCTTGTTTGCTGTTGTGAAGTTTTTTTTTTTTGGGGGGGGGAGGGTTGTATTATGATTTCACTTTTTCCCATGTTTTTTGCCATTTTTAGTGGAGGAGTTCTGCTTTTCACCTGATTCTGCTTTGCCTAGGGTGTGGTCATGGTCCTCCTCTGTTGCACCAGAGGCTTTTCTCTGGCTGCTTGCTGTCGGATTGCCTACATTGACAGGGTTTACTGGCTTAGCTGGCCTCAATGCCTGGGCTTCCTGTAGGGTTCATTCTCCCTTCAGGCCCTGGAAAACCCAAGCGGGTTCAGTTGTACCTCTTCCAAGTCTGCTCTCGCCTTGTGTGAATTCATAGGTTGCTCGTCGCCCCTGCCTCTGGGTGATGATCATCCATTCTGCCTCCACCTTGCTGCCTGTTGGGTCAGGTGACACCTTCAACCCGGAGTCTTGCAGGTCTTGTTCCCCCCTGCTTGTACTTCAAATTCCTCATTCCTTGTCCGTTGATCTCAGGAAACAAGCGGCAGCTGCGTTGCATGCTCAATTCTCCTTATTGCAACAAGCCAGATTGGTTGGCTGGTTGGAGGCTCGATCTGGAGCTGCTCCGCTTCGGTTTCGGGACCAGGATTTAGGGGCATTGGTCGCTTTGACCTTGGTTCCGTACGCGCCCCACTGCGTTCCCATGTGGGAAGGAAGATCTTATGCCTAATACACACTGTCGCTTCTTATTCTGCAGCATTGGCAGACCCGCTTAATGTTGCATTCGGGGTGGATGTTACTTACACTCCGTTCCGCAAGCTTTCACGTGCATTTTTTCACCTCCGGCCTGCTCATGTGCCTCCTGAGCCTTCTTGGTTTTTGGACCGTATTCTTTCTTTTCTTTCCTTTCTTTTCTTTCCTTTCTTCTCTTCACTTTGTTGTGGCCCCCTTCAGTTCAAGATTGCTTTTGGAAGGCCTTGATTTTGTTGGCCTTGGCCTCTGGGGATCGGATTGGGGAATTTCATGCTCTTCTTTGATGCGGGGGGTTCTGTTCGTTTGATTCAAGTGGTCATTTTGTTCATTTGCAGCCTTCTTCTTTTCTGCCGAAGAATGAGATGGCAGGCTTCCGGAGGGGTTCGTTGGTTGTGGATGCATGGTTGGTTAGACTGGGGGTGCATCACGTGTTGTGTCCGGTGGCAGCTTTACGCCACTACCTGCGGGCCACTGCTTCAGTACCACGGGACACGCTCTGGGTTGATTTGATTCCCCTGGTTTCCTGTTCCAGGGCGTGTGTCTTTCAGGTTGTCTGCATGGTTATCAAGTCTAGCCAGCCTATGGTCTACCCTCGTAACTATGATGTGCGTAAGTATGCTGCCCTGGCCGATGTTTTTGGTATTATATCTTGGGTAGACATTTGGGCGCGAGGGTTTTGGAGGTCGAACAGGGTCGTAGCCACCAGGTATGATGAACATTCTGGGGTTCTTCCCGGCTGTGTGGGGCTTTAGGGTGCCTGTCACAGCCATCTGTCGCTTCTTTGTCTTGAAACCTGCAGTGCTGCCACCTCCCAGGCAGGGATGCCAGATTGGGCTACTTGTAGCCCAATTCGGTTACCAATTAAGATAATTGTATTACAATTAAAAAGCCAGCTATGCATGCCGCTACTTACTACTTTTTCGGCTACTGTTAAAAATAAGCTGGGCTGTGTATTTTGAAAAGAGAATCAATCGGGGGGAAAAAAATATTTGGCTACTTTTATAGTAAAGTTTGTGACATTTAGTTCTTCAGCTCGCGACTTTCGGCAACTCAAATCTGGCATCCCTGCTCCCAGGTAAGTCCCTCCTTTTACTTATCTTTGGGTAGTTAGCTTCAGGGAGCTGATGGGGGCTCCCCTCAGAAAACCATCATTGAGTGTAATGAAACGTCATTTTCTGAGTGAGCCCCAGAGGCTCCCTGGCACCCTCCCTCCGGTCGGTGGTTTTTCATCATTCAAGAACTAGAGTGGTGGGCTGACGGTTTCCCCTTCCTCCCCATGGGGGGGTGTAATGTTAATGAGCGGATGTGCTAGTCACACTTGTTCAAGTGCTAATAAACACTGGTGTAGAGTGTTCATTCAGAGTACGAACCTAAGAGGGTTTTAATTTTTGTAGAAGGATCCAATTGTTATTTCTGGGCTGGAGTAGGTATATTCCACTTATTTTTAAAGCAGCTGAGGGATGCTTGAATATTTTCTGTGGCATTAGCTACAATATAATATCTGCACAGTATAATAATAATAATAATAATAATAATAATAATAATGCAGGAGATGAGTCACAATAACGTGGCTGAAGTAGTTTGACCAGACCATACACTAGAAGGTGAAGGGACGATGATGTTTCGATCCGTCCTGGACCATTCTCAAGTCGATTGAAAATGGTCCAGGACGGACTGAAACGTCGTCATCCCTTCACCTTCTAGTGTGTGGTCTGGTCAAATAATAATAATAATAATAATAATAATAATGTAATAATATGATGTTCAGCATGCATAAACACTAAAATCTCATATCATCATTGTGACATTGCACCATCCAAACAAAAGGTATTTGCAATTGGAAATCAGATAATATATGTGTGCCATTTTCAAGGGAACAGCTTTTTTGGATAGGAAAAAGCCATATAGTCTTATATATTTAAACCTTCATTTTCTTAACAATTATAAAAGTTACAAACAACAAACATGTAACTTGCACATTCATACTTCATATTTTGCCGCAGTATATAGTTTGTTGCTTTTGCATGTTTACTAGTATAAAAAGTTGAGTTTAATACTGTACTCACATTTAGCAGTTTAACTGTTAAGTCACCTTGCAGATCCCAGCAGCATCAGAGCCTACGCTTGACAGAGACAACACTTTTAGAAGGAATACCATGCCAAAATCTATTTTGAAAAAGACCAATAGTTTTATTCTTCACCCTACAGCATCATCACCCATTGCTTCCCCACAACACACCCCTTATGCTACAGTCCATGCTGGGGACTCCAAGTAAGTCTGTATTGTTGCAAAAACTGCAGTTTATAAATATCACTTTAAGAAACTGTCAATTATTTTCTAAATCTCTTCACAAGTTCAAAAATGTTCTCATTTATTTTTAGTGTTACTTTTATTAAATGTATGTTATTATCCTAATTATTTTTACATTACTGTACTCTCAAAATGCTCTGCATATTAGGGATCGGGGGCAGTGCAGGATATTTGATTGTAAAGTTCGTTAAATCTTAAATAGACTTTTTTGACAAATTGATAAGGCCTCCTACTTGTAAAAATTTCAGCATTGTAACATAAATTGAATTTTTTTTATATTTTACATACAGTATTGTCATCATTTTAGAAAATCAGAATCTGATACAAATTTTAACTAAATTTACTTATAATGCACTGAGCTATCATAATAGCATCTAATTTCTAATTTATATAACAAATTATTCAATTTATGTCTAGTTATCATAAAAAATATTTTTTACAATTCATTGTGTGGGGGGACAGAAAGCCAGGGTGTATTCATACACGTTTGGCTTATATCAAGGTTCCCCCCCCCTGCCCCCATCTCCCCGAGGTCGAATTACTGACCCCCATCCAGGATGCAACCCCACAACAAGCTGACTAACTCCTGAGTACCTGCTTACTCATAGGTGAACAGAGGTATTAGGTGAAATGAAATGTGCACAATCATTTCTGTCCCACCCGGGATTCAAACCCGGAATTCTCAATTGTGCGTCGAGAACGAATCCGACTGTACTACCAGGACCCCTTGCAGTGCCGCCTCCTACCAATTTTGCACCAAATTGAAGTTGTAAAAACCCAGTGTTGAATGTAATGTTTATCCAATAATGTTGAGTGTTTTGTTTACTCCATTTTCATTTTACCAGTTTATACTGCATATTGAAGTCCAGCTGCATTATTATTATCTGTTTCAGATATTTATTTTGTACTTACACTTACCTACCTCCACTTATATCAGTAATAAGCTCAAGACATTTATATTTATTCAATGATATTAGATATCAGTTTAGTTTCATTTATAATGCTGTATTACTGTACTTTATTTTTATAAATTAAATTTTTACTGTAATTGTTTCTTGATTTTATATTTTACTGCATTGTAATTACTTATTTTATTGTATCTAATGCCCGTATCCTAGAAGCTTAACAAATTAAATCTTACCATCTATTCTTGGAATTTCAATTAACTTAATAATCAATTTCACTCTGTTCTGATTCCTGTTTTACTTATATGTAAACAGTTTTACTTATATAAATAAAAACCCAGGCATTATACATTCTCTCAGTAAAATTAGTTATCAGTTGTCTCATTTTTATATTTCCATTTTATTATTTTTAAATTTAACTGCAGTACTTTGTATTCAAGAACATTTTTGTTTGAGTATTGTAAACAATTATTAAATTTTCATCCTTTTGTCACTAACCTCCCTCATATTCTAATCTGAATACAGTATCATTAAACAGTCTTCTCATTTCTCACTCACTTTGACCCCGAATTAAATCTGCTATCACACATTTACGATAACCAGCACAATAATCATCACTGCTGCAGTTACTACACAACAAACCATCCAAATAAACAAAACTCCAAAATAACACTAGTCTATCTGTTTTCAACCAAAATGTCAGATCACTTGATAAATATTTTAATGATATAAATACACTACTAGAAGCACTAGGTACTACATTCATTATTTTAACAGAAACATGGCTAAGTAAAGACAATACCCATCTATATAACTTAGCTGGTTATAAAGCCATTCACAACTGCAGGCCGATAAAAAACCAGCGTTGAATGTAATGAAATACCATTTTCTTGGTGAGCCCTGGAGGCTTCCTGGAACTATCGGGCTAATGTGTGATATTATTAGACCGGGGCATTAGCTATGGAATTTGACCTACCAGGGACCACGAGCCAGAACCTTGCCCCTTCAGAGAGGTTTCAGGGAGAAATGGCCCTGGAAAACCCCACCTGTGGTTGGGGGAAGTTTCTTTATCTGCCATCGACTGGGGCTAGGCACCCAGAAAGGTAAGCTTAACAAAACAAACCCCACATGGTAAGAAACTAACAATGAAAACTGAACAGAGAGGCAGAACTCCCTTCAGTCCCAAGGAAACAAGGAAACATCACACTCCACCGCCGCGTCGCTCAACTGCGTAGCCCTCCCCTCCCTTCTTTAGGGAGGGGAGGGCTGCGCCGGCTACTCAGACCTCCAGTTTGGATGCTAAGCCTCAAAATGCGAAAAACCGCCAACCGGAGGGAGGGAAGGTTGCCAGGGAGCCTCTGTGACTCACCCTAAAAATGGCCAAGCCAAGAAAGAAAGGACAAGACAACCCAATCAGAAATAGAAGACAACCTACTAAGAGAGAGAAAATGGCAGAAAGAACATCAGGAAACTTCATTTCTGTCGCCGAGACGAAGCTTTCAGGTCAGGCACCATCAATGAAGTCACCTGATCACCATACAGATGGTGATAAACCCACCTCAAAATGACCGGACACAAAAAGCAGAGGAGAAGACTGAAGATCTTTCTGGGTGCCAACCCCGGTTGATGGCAGATAAGGAAAATCCCAATCACGGGGGGTTTTCCAGGGCCATTGCTCCCCGAACCTCTGAGGGGGGGCCACGTTCTGCCTTGTGGTCCCCAGTAGGCTGAACTCCATAGACTAATGCCCCAGTCTAATATATTACACATTAGCCTGATAGCACCAGGGAGCTGTAGGGGCTCCTTACAGAAATGCCTGTAAACTATTGCCACAAGTGTGCGAAAATAAAATGTTCCAAACTCAGTTATTAAGTATTTACTAATATTTTATTGTTACAGACTACGACAAGCTTTTGAATCAGTGATAAGGAAGACAAACTTAAGAAATGGCAGTGATAAAGAAGCCCATAGCACTCAGAGTGTAAACTCCAATAATCCCAAAAGGGTATCTTTGGTGAGTTGGATTATTTTATCCATATAGTGTTGCACATTTCCATAATCATTAAAGTTAAAACCACAGTACATTATTTTATGTTTTAGCCAGGTTACATGTTGTACATAAAAGCTACTAATGATTTATTGTTATAAGAATACTTTATTTTAAGCAGCACTCTTTTGTTATCAAATTCAAATTCAAAATTCAAATGTTTATTCAGGTAAAGTACATACATACAAGGGGTGATACAAATATTGATGAATTTATAGATAGAGCTAGTACATACAATGCCTAAAGCCACTATTACGCAAAGCGTTTCGGGCAGGAAAAACACTAAAGACTAAAACTTAATACTACATATAATTGAGATTAAAGTATAAAATGTGTTGAGAAAATAAAAAAATAAAAAAGGGGGTTACATGGCAAAAGAACAGCAAAAATACAATTTGGTCAACAAACAGCATTGTTTAAAAATAACAGACATGGGTTGACATTATAGGGGTAAGGTAGGTTACAGGGAGTTAATTAGGTAGTGCTTAGTTTTTATCTTAAACTGGTTGGGAGAGGTACAGTCTTTAACATGATTGGGAAGGTCATTCCACATTCTGGGTACCTTGATTTGTAGAGCATTTCTAGTTTGATTAAGTCGTACTCTTGGAATATCAAAAAGGTATTTGTTTCTGGTGTGGTGCTCATGGGTTCTGTTACAACCTTCAATGAAGCTTTTAAGGTCAGGATTGGCATCACAGTTCAGTGTTTTATATATATAATACACATGAGAGGATGTGCAGTGACTTAATTTATAACATATTCAGAGATTTGAGTCGGGGCACCGAGTGATGTCTGGGGCCAGAGTTGGATATTGTCCTAATAGCAGCTTTGTGCTGAGCAATTAGAGGACATAAATGACTTTGGGTAGTAGGACCCCAAGCACAAATACCATAGTTGAGATATGGATAGATGAGGGAGTAATAGAGCATCACCAGGGCAGGGCGGGGTACATAATATCTGATCTTAGAAAGAATGCCAACAGTTTTTTTTTTTTTAACTTTTTTTTTATATATTATGAATGTGTCCCTGGAAATTCAGCTTGTGGTCAATGAGGACGCCAAGGAATTTTCCATCTACTTTGTTACAAATTTGGGTATTATTTATCCTGAGATTTATTTGATTTGAGGATTTATTGCCAAACAAAATATAATATCAGTTAATAGTTGAATATTATTCATACATTTGTACATAAATCATTGCAATCATCTCCAAGGAAGTTGATCTTTGGTGCCCATGGATATGCTAATGTTAGAGGAGCTAAGGTAATCTTCCTCCTATTGCTGGTTCTTTTTTGGAGAGAGCCCCTTGTGGCTCCCTGAAGCTATCTTCCTGACATTGCCTCATACTGAACGATTACATCAGCTGTGGCTAGTTCTGTTAGGCCTAGCGGGGACCGGAGTCAGTACCCGGCCCCTACAATGGTGCAGAGACAATCTGCCACCTCACCAGAGAAAGCCTCCAGAAAGTCAGCACAGCTTTACAGAGGACTGGAGGTTTCACAGAAAACACAGCCTCAAAAAATCGCCAAAGAAACTACTGTACTGGCAACAAGTCACACGGAACAATGGATTCACTCAAACTCGAGACTAATTAATAACAGGCAGTCTAGCCCCCTACTCCCAGCTGGATTCCCAAGTCAGTTCTATTCCTGATGTTGGTATCACAACAACTTGTAGTGTTTCCAGTCATGTCAGCATTTGGGCCAGACCCAAAGCTTCAAGCTAAATTCTAGCCATCGTTGGACTTGTTCTTGTTCTGTGGGGGCTATATGCTTTATTGTATTGGTTGCAATTTTACTGTTGCTTTACAAGCGTGTTTTGAATTTGGCTTGTCGTGTGGGCTTAGTTCTTTGGCCATTTTGGGCTGCATGTTCTCAGGGTTTTCTTCCCTTTGTGCCTGCTAATGATGCCCTTGCAGAGCCAGAGTTACCTTCTCTGGCATGTTCTGGGTTTGTCTCTGAGGCTGAATAGAGAAGGGGTGGTCTCTTCCTCATCAGCAGCAGGGATAGTTGCACCTTCCAGTCTTACCGGGGTTTAGAGGTGCTTACATTCACAATTGCCTCCTGGCCCCAAGCCCTCTCCTTAGGAGGACATCATCATCTCGATGGTATTGGCCAGGGACTTTTGTTCTACCTGGGGACTTAGTGGCAGGCTTCCAGGGTTAAGGGGGAGCCTGAGGAGTGCCCTTGGGTGCTCTTCAGCCATGATTTGTTCTTGGTTTCCTCTATGGAAGATCTTAGGTTGAGGGGGGATCATTTTTTCTTATCCTGCTACCATGTATGTGTTGGATCGTTAGGCTGCTTCCCATTGGGTATGTTTCTGGGATCCACTTGGCAACTCCTGTTTTGTCTTTCTTTCTAAGGTTACCATCATGCTGCACTGCACCTTTGTTGGTAAATAAGGATTTGCTTTAGTATCTCCTGCAATATTCTGACCTCTTTTCTAGGATGGATCCTGGGTCTTTTGAGTGTGGGTACATTTCCTTTTTTTTTTGGTTATGGTATGAGGTCTCGGGCTCATCCTGGCTGGTTGACAACCCTCTTCTTTCCTTGGGGTCTTGGCAAAGGTTCATCCTATGTGCTTAATTGGTGGGAGGTGAGCTCTGTCTTTCATTGCTTTCTACACAATTTGCTCCACTTCACTCTTGCCTCTTTACTCTGGCGCTTCCCAAGAATGTGGGCAAGTGGCAGCTGCATGTGCAACAACCTTTGCTTTCTGGGGCTTTTATTGCAGATGTCCCCAGGGTGCATTCGAGACCCTGACTGTGGTCTTGCAAGTCTGGGTCCTTGAAGACAGGCTTACTGAGCATTTCCGTGAAGACGTGGCTTCACTGGGGTTCACTCCAGGTGTGGAGGCCTGGTAACCTGTGGTTCTAGTCTAGGTGGCTGTGACAAAGATGCTCACCCCTCTCCTTCATGATACGGAGGTGGTATTTTATTCTGCCTGCCATATATTTTATTTCTGGAGGCTTCCTCTGGTGAGGTGGTAGATTATCACTTGCTCTCTGCACCTCTGTAAGGGGGGTGGTCACATTCAGGCTCAAGTCCCCAGTAGGCCTAACAGAACTAGCCATGGCTGATGTGACCTTCTAATATAAAATAATCTCAGGAACATAGTTTCAGGGAACCACCGGGGTTCCTCCAGTAACTGCCATTTCATTACATTCAATGGTGGGATTTTGGCTATGTACTATAGCACTGTATGTGAGTGCTGAGGTAAGGTCTCTCGTCAATATAAGATACATTTATTTTAAATTGAAGTTCCTATTCGGTTTGTTTACATACATAATTTATATAAATTTGTCCTGTGGTAATGAATTTTTCTGAAAGTATATTTGTTAATTTCTATTTCAGCCGATGGAACGAATGGTAGAGATGACTCTAGAAGAGCAGCGTCGTTGGGAAGAAGAGGAACTCGACAAGGAGGTAGACTTTAGCAAGTGTCATATTGATCCTGCACCATTTCAACTTGTTGAGAGAACCTCACTTCTTAAAGTAAGTTTTGAAGAGGAGTTTACAAACTGATCATTGAGCATAAATACTATACTAGTACATTTTGTTTAAATACTGTATGATTTCCAAGAATTGTAAAAAGAATCCTTGAGAGGTCAGGGATTTCATTATATGTCTGATATCTTGGGGTAGTCCCCTGGTGGCTGCCTGATGCTACCTTCCTGACATTGCTCTAAAAGATCTCATCAGTCACAGAAGTTCTGTTTGTGCTACTAGAGACCTGAGCCAGAAGCTGGCTCTGGCTCTGGCCTAATGCAGAGGTTATGGCCTCTGCTTTATTATTCATATTTAATTAATACTGATGAACTGTATTTGTAACATGTAGAGATAACATTATTAGTATGTCACAGTAGCTTTTATATTCATGAAATTTATGTTAATGTGCATAACTTGCCGAGAGCTCCTTAGATTAGGGCAAAATTGTGCCCGTGTGTTTACCAGCCAGTTGTTCATTAGGAGGACATCAATTATGTCATTATGATCCATTTGTTAATAGCTGTACTTGAGGGTAATGCCACCAACTCTGTATTATTCAACATTTTCTTCATCTGTCCAGGTGCACTCACTGTTCTCCATGCTGGGTCTGAACCATGCTTATGTCACAGCCATCGGCAGGATCATTGGTGTCGTGGCTCTGAAAGAGGTACATTTATATTAAATTTGTATTTGTATAAGCTAATATTTCAAATGAATTTGAATGAAATCTTATTCTCTCGATTTGAAGTTTGGCGATTACAGTTAAATTTACATGTGTACAGTTCACTCCTGGTTTTATGTGATTATAATTTATGCAGATTGAACTATTAAAAGTTAAAATTAAGATTATTTAAATAACTTGCATGGTCAGTGTGCAAATCAGTGGAAACTTGCATGGTGATTCAATTTGTTGGAAACAAGTTTCATTATGTGGATTGGCCACACTTGTCATACTCACAATGTATATTCAACACTATCTCCTTAAATATTAGTTTCATCTGGATTATAAAAGTTTGCTTCTCAATGAGACTTAAAATACTGATCCAGTAATATGTTTAATCCAAACGTTCATCAGGGCTCTCACAAGGAGCAACAGCTTCAAGCTTATCGAGCCTCAAGCTCGATAGATATTTCCTATAAAACCCTTGACAATAAACAATGCTGATCACTTCTCCATGAGGTGCTTGTGAATGGTTCTCACATCAAACCTGGAGTAGACTGTACAGTAGTTCATGTTATTATTATCATTCTTTTTATTTTTTTCCTCTTTTCAATTTAATTTATGCCTTTGATCTCAATTAGTTTTAAGTTTTAGTCTTAAGTGTTTTCCTCTCCACATCTTGCCCGAAACGCTGTGCGTACTAGTGACTTTAGACATAGTATGTACCAGCTCTATCTAGAAATCCAACATTCTGTTTGTAACTCATTTTGAATGTATGTACTTTTACCAGAATAAACATTATTATTATAATTATATTATTATAGTTAGAATTTGTTTTGATTATTTATTTTTTGTTTTCTTTAATATTTATTGAATACATGTCTTTAATACAGTGTATTTCTGTGGAAGCTCCAGAGGCTTCCCGGAGATTACCAGGCTGATATGTATGTATTAGACCGTAGTATCAGTCAATTGGAGTTCTTTTGCCTACCGGGGACCACGAGCCAGAAGCTGGCCCCCTCAGAGAGGCTAACTAGAAAGGTAGCCGTAACAAAACAAACCCCACATGGTAAAAAGTGCTACATAAAAGCTGAACAGGGAAGCAGGACTCCCAAACTAAAACTAGCAAACGTCATTAACACTGTCGCATTAGTCGTCCGCACATCAGAGTCCCCCCACCCACACCCGCTGCTCTAGCTATCGGTTTGTCGACTGATGTGAACTATGGCAGTTGTTGGCTCTGGCCTGAGCCTCTAAGAGTTTTATGCCTTGTGGTGCATTTCTGCTGTGTGCGCTATACAGGCCATGAGTAATTCATCATTACTGGGGCTTCATGCGCTTGGGCTGCCTTCTCTAAGCGCCCTGTAAGTACTGCCTCTTGCGTCTTGAGGTTACCTTCCATAAGGAGTTTGGGAACCGCTTCCGTAAGGGTCTTTTCCTGCTCGGCAATTGTCCGTCCTTGGGGGCCAGCTGGGGTTTTTGTTGCCACTGTTTGGCCTTGGATAGGAAGTGGTATCATTGCTGGTAGGGGAGCAAGGTACAGTATTGTGCAGCTTGTCTCCCATTAATCACCATAGCCGATTCTGTTCCTCCTGGGGACGTGCTTTTGCGGGGGTTTTATTTTTATTTTTGTTTGTTTTGCCTGGTGGGGGTCTGCCCCCTTGGTTTTATCTACCTTTTGTTGTATGGGCAGTCCTCCACTAGGCCCCCGTGCTTGTACATGTCACAAAAGTTCAGCTTTAGCAGTTTTCTTGGTAGTTTGGGCCAACTGGTTAGCAATACCTTGCTTGGGTTTTCCCTAGCAGTCATCCTAAGGGACCCTGGGAAACCCCACTGGGATTCATTGGACCTATGGACGCGTCCTTTGGGTTCCAACTTGTCGAGTGCATGTTTGATGGTTGCTCTGTCCCCTTGTCTCAGAGTAACACTCCGTCATGCTTTTACCTCCGTCATACTTCTTGCTGGGTAAAATGACACCTTTCACCCAGAATCTTGCAAGGCTTATTCCTTGCTCGTGCTCCAGATACCCAGTCTTCTGATATTGATGTTCGAGTACAGGCAGCCTTGGTGTTGCATGCTAGATATTAGTTGCTGCAGTGCACTAGGTTGGTTGCTCACCCAGATGCCACGAGGCTGCCCTGTTTGGGTTATGAGGTCCCGGACTTGGGGTGTTAGTCATTTTGACTTTGGTTTCATCCGTGCTCCCGAGTCCTTCCGCAGTTGGTGTTGTTCGTCCTTCTCCCCCCTGCTCCCGGCTCCCAAACGTCTGAGGGTTTCAGGGTTAGGGGTTCAGATGGTTGTGAAACTCGGGCAGCTTTGGGGGCTGTCCCTTCCAGGAAGCCGGTGGAGGCATTCTTGCATGTTTGTTGTTTCTTGGGGGGAGTTCTTGGGCTCTGTTCGGTCTTGGGTTGCAATGTTTTGACATTAGGGGTTTGTAATGGTTTGCCTACCTTTCTCCGTGATACCCTTGGTCGATGGCAGACATGACATACTCTTCAAACAGTGGATTGTTCATAAGCCATTGCTCCCTGCGCCTCTCTGACGGAACCAGGTTCTGGCTCGTGGTTTCTGGTAGGTTCAAGAACTCCAGTAACTGATGCTCTAGACTAATATAGCGAATAATAGTCTGTTAGCTTCAGGGAGCCTCTTGGGCTCAACTCAGAAAATAGTGTTTCATTACATTCAACGCTGTTTTTTTTGGGGGGGGCCTCTTGGCACTACACATGCACATTAATGTTCCTTGCCACTCTGCTGCTTTTATTGTCTCCTCAGTATATTTTCCCTAATACTTGCCTTCCAGTTAAGACAAGCAGTTGAATCAACGAATTCTGGTGACTTCAGCAAGCCCAGAAGAGATAAGGGTGTTGGGGGCTCTTTCAGAGAGAGGTTTTTGAGGTCCACAATACGAAGAAAGGTTTATTAGATATTTTTGCAGTGGAATGAATGTTATGTTTGCAATGTTTGTTCCTGCTAAACTTTGTGCATTTTGTTTCGTACAATTTTCTTGTAAGTACCTATGTAACCAACAAATGACAGCTATATTTTCACTTAAATATTAATTGCTTTTAATAAAATAATTGTCTGTTGTGCCTTAGTGAACAAGAGTTTGAGAGGGACAAAGAAATGCAAGTATTTCTCCTGTTGAACTGGGACCACTTTTATTAACCTGCCCTGGTTTGCAGGTTCCAGTTATGCCATAGTGTTGATTGGAGTTCCGGTGTTTTCTGGCCGGCAGACGTTCTCTTGGTGCTTTGTTCCTAATTTGTTGTGCCCTTGCTCTCTTGGGGCTGGGTTTTCAACTGGGCTTCAAACTTCTCTGAGGGGCCATCTTTTGTGCTCATTGCTTCTCATTGTTTGCGTGTTTCCTCCCGCCTTTCCTAGAGTGTATTTTATGCAGCTGCCCTTTTTCCATTGTTATCATTGGCACTTGTGCCAGTTTCCATTGTAATCGTTTTCTTTTGTGTGATTGTTGTGCATATCTGAGCCGTTCTGAGCCGCTTTCTGTTTGGTTCTCTGGAAACATGGGGAAGCTTGGCAGGGGGGGGCCTCTAGTGGGGGGTCTTAGCCTTCACTGGTATTGCATCAGCTGCGTTCCTTCCTAGCCATTCCCATGCTCCAGGAGACAGTGGTCACTTCCTTGCTGTCTGACTTTTGGGTCATCTGACTGGTTTGGCCCTTCTTTGGTTGACATGGGCCCTGGCTCTCCTGTCCACCTCTTTTCAGCAGTGTGGTATGCAGTATCTTTTTGTGTTTGTATCATCTTGTCCCATTTAGGGGGTCTCCATTCTTGTGTACATTGAGGTGGCCAGTTTAGGCTGGGTCATCAGTGTTTCCTGGTTGGGGTAGGTCTTCTGTGGAGTCAGATGCCAGGTTTCCTGTGTTTTCCAGCTAGTTCTCCATCTGGTCAGTTCTGGGTCGCCATCTTCCCTGGGCGATCTCTCCCAGTGCCAGCCCTTCTTCACCCCTTTCCTTGAGGTTAGGGGAAATTCTTGTCCAATTCCCTTATCCTGGTCTTGCATTTGTGGCCTTTTTGTTCATTCTTGGTCTGTGATGTGTTCATTGACCCTGTTTTTCGGGGGTTCCAAGTTTCCAGGCAGGCTTCATCCTTTTGCATGTTTGGGGCACCTTGGCATACCTCTTCCAGTGTTGGTTGTAGTGGTAAGTCCTTTCGTGGGTTTTCTCTCTTCCTCCTAGTTTTGTTCTGGGATTCACTGGTCTTCGGTGCTCTAAGAAAGGGACCTTGCATGAAAGATACCTTTCAAATTTCCCACTACTTCAGCCAACAGCTCTGTAGTATGATCACAGGGAGAGATGTAAACAAGTACTAAATACAGTATTGTTAACACTTTGAGCTGCTCGGCGTGCATGCCCAAGCCCTAAAATGTGTACTGTATATGTACTCTCTTCAGTTTTCTCATGTCAATTTTCATGTTACATCGTTCATTTTGGTATGAAATTGTTCGCATTAGAATTCTTTAAATGGATATATGCATATAAGGTTAAACAAACAGGTGCGCTACCCACTGCAAACCAGAAAATCCGCCAAGCATTACCCATGAGCGCGCAGCAACCTAGCAGCAACACCACAAGGAGTACTCTGAAACCAAGCCAGCATGTACAGCTTTACTCCACACTTATCAGGTATGGGTCATATGGGTATTAGGTCATACTTATTTGGATTATAAGCCTTAAAAACTAGATGGCCCCCCAAGTTCAAGTTCAAGTATGTTTATTGAGACAAGAAAGAAATACATCTCAAAGGAATAGAGTAGTATAGGCTATTTCTACCCCCCTATGGCCCCCCTCTATGACATGTGCCACATGGGCCATCACAGAAAATGGGAAGACGTTGGCGCACATTTTAAAATACACCAACGTCTATAAAATATGCCATAATGAAAAAAAAATGTAATTTTAAACCTTTTGTTCGGCGGCAACACAGTTTGCGTCCATTAATAATCTTACAGATGTCCGCCAGGGACTCATTTTGCGTGCGAAATTAAAATACAGTACTTGTTAAAATTCCCTTTATCTTTTTATTATTATGGGACTAGTTTTAAAATGTGCGCCTTTAGATTACGAATAATTTGATACCATAATGAACGACATAGCATGACAATTGAGGTCAGAACACCGGAAAGATTATAAATACTTGTGTGGTGATGAGTGTCCAAAATTAAGATGTTTGTTAAAATTCCATTTATTGTTCGATTATTATGGGACTAGTTTTAAAATGGGCGACTTTATATTGCAAACAATGTGATACCAAAATGAACGATGTAACATGAAAATTGATGTTATCAAACTGAAAAGAGTATACACATTAGATTGCGGGTGTGCTAATTGGTGCTCGCTCACAGGTAACGCTTGACCGACTTTTGGCTTTGCTGCAGTGGGGGGAGGTCATGCCAGGTCTTTGGACCTTATATGCATATACCCCTGTAGGGAATTTTATTGTGAACACATTGATACCAAAAGGAATGACATAGCATGAGAATTGAGGTGAGAAAACTGAAAAGAATATACAGATTTACTATTCTTGCACGCTCATGGGTAACGCTTGGCCGATTTTTGGGTTTGGTGTGGGTGGCACGCTGGACTTTTGGACTTTATATGCATATACCATTGTAGGGAATTCTATTGTGAACACTATGATACCAAAATGAACTGACATAACACTAAATTGAAATTTGAGTAATTTGGTGAAGTAAATGTTACTTTCTCTTAACTTTTCAGTTGTCTGTTTTGCTTTGCATACTTAAAAGGGGTATAGTGAGGGCGATCACAGATCTCCTGCTCTCTATGTCTCTTTGAGGAGGGGGCCAGATTTTAGTTTCTGGTTCTCATTAGGCTTTTAATGACTTACAAGGGCTGATGTGATTTATATGTATCTCGATGTGGCTAGCAACATGGAGCCACCAGAGCCCCTTGTCAGGGAACTCAAAGATGAGAGGTGGGCACAGTGTTACAACTTGGTGGTGGTAGTTTAGTGCCCTCAAACATTGCTGTCCACTCACTTTCTTATACTGTAGTCAGGAAGAGGAAGCCTGTTAAGCTTATCAAAGTCCTTCTAAGCCAACTACTGACCTTCCCCAGGGTGCAACCCACAATAGTTGTCTTACTCCCAGGTACTTATTTACTGCTATGTGAACAGAAACATCAGGTGTAAGAAAATATTCCCCAAACACTTCTTCCCTTCCGTGTGAATTGACACCAGGCTCTTTTGTCTGTGATCCAGCTATCCTGACCACTGCATTGCAGGGAGGTTTTGGAAGTTTAGTTTTTTATGAATTGGCCTCCATTGGTTATTCCCAGTCACTTCCTAGCATCCATTATAATCTTACTTTATACACAAACAAAATTATTCTTCCTAACAGAAAAGTGTAATATTGATTCAGAGCCTTATGTGTTTACATACCTAAATATTTACAGTACCTTGTGATTTGGCGGTTACAATGTGTGTGCGTGTGACTGTTGAATGATTACTTCTTGCTCCGTGATGCATCGTTATTGCACTGATCATCTAACACTAGTTTGTATTACTGTATTGGGCTCAAAAGCTGTATATATATATATATATATACAGGTATATATATATAAAAATATTAACATGTACATATTAAGTGTATTTATATATGTTTTAATATACTATCCAGCAGTTACTTCAAAGCACAAGTATTCTCCCTAGTTAATTACAAGTTTGTATGCATGACACATTGAAAAGGGCAGTTTCTGCATAGCTTTAAAAGATACTCAGGAAATGTAAATTGCATGTTTTAATTTGTTCAAAAATATGTCTTATTTATCAAACCCTGGAGCTGTTCAACCGTATGTTAATGAAAGACAACATACTTTATATAATTAATCAGTTTGACAGGCAATACTGTCTCAAGTTAACTGTTATATATTTGGTAAATATCATTGTCTACCAAATAGATTACTTGTTTTGCGTAGCATTTTATTAATATTGAAAGCCTTTTGTTCTTTCTGCCAAGTTTATTCTAACAAATTTAAATCAGTTACACAAGTGAATAAAGCTATATTATATTTAGGAAAGAATGCTCTTTTTGTTGAGCCTCTTTCCTTTTGTATAAGTTATGAAGACATGAATCTGTGGCTTGGATACTCCACTAAAGACATGAATCTGTGGTTTTGATGCTTCACTAAAGACATGAATCTGTGGTTTTGATGCTTCACATGAGACATGAATCTGTAGCTTTAATGCTGCACTGTATACATGAATCTGTAGCTTTGATTCTTCACTGGAGGCATAAATCTGTGGCTTTGATGCTCCACTAAAGACATGAATCTGTATCTTTGATGCTTCACATGAGACATGAATCTGTATCCTTGATGCTTCAAATGAGACATGAATCTGTATCTTTGATGCTTCAAATGAGACATGAATCTGTATCTTTGATGCTTCACACAAGACATGAATCTGTATCTTTGATGCTTCACATGAGACATGAATCTGTAGCTTTGATGCTTCACATGAGACATGAATCTGTAGCTTTAATGCTCTGTTGGAGATAAAAATTAGTGAATTTACAGTAATGCTTTGCTGAAGACATGACCTAGTGACGTTTATGTTCTATTGAATACATTAATTAATGGTTTTTATGCTTTGCTGAAGATGTGAATCAGTAGTTTTGATATTTTGCTAAAGATGTGAATCAGTGGCTTCGATGTTCTGGTGAAGAGATGAATTAGTGACTTTGATGCTCTTACCTGGAGAGGGAGCATACCTGGTGAGGGTCTCGGGAATTCTTCTACTCCCCAAGCCCGGCCTGAGGTTAGGCCGCACTCTGGGGAGAAATAAATCAGTGGCTTTGATACATTGGCTTTGATGCTCGGCTGAAAACATAAATCAGTGGCTTTGATGCTCTGCTTAAGACATGAATCAGTGGCTTTGATGCTCTGCTGAAGACATGAATCAGTGGCTTTGATGCTCTGCTGAAGACATGAATCATTGGCTTTGATGGTCTGCTGAAGACATAAATCTGTGGCTTGGAATTTTCTGCATTGTTGTTTGCATGCATGGAATAATTCAATTATTGAGCAAAAAATACAATAAAGTATGTTTGAAGTAAAGAAATCCTTCTCACACTAATATGTTTTTCAAAGACTGAGTTAATTGCCTTTTATATAATAGGATAAAAAATCGATACTTGTGCATTTATGTATTTTATGCAAAGATTTGAATTACATGAAGTCTCTTGCACTCTCCTGAGTGCATTATCAAGGTCTGAGTATAGGGTTTGAACAAGACTTACACCACAATGACTATGATTATGTATTTATATAATAATGTATTATAAAACTTGCTGGAGTTAGTCAAATGTGTAAAGTGGTAGTCACATTCTTCTAATATTAGTCATATACAGTATGTGTATTTTTCCATTAATTGTTGTGTAAAATCTTTGTGATTTCAGAAAAGGTACAACATATATTCATGATAAAACAAATTTAATTTGATTATTATGAACCTAGAAGTTAACTATTTTAATTTATAATTTATGTTAAATATTACCTTCATTTACACTAAATAGTTTATCGTGTGCAAACCATGGAGCTTCATTTTTCTTTCATCATTTATATAAGACTTCCTGCCACATTCTTTAATATTAGTATTTATTGTTACCATCAGCTGCGAAAAGCCATCGAGGAGACAAACTCAGGTGACTTCCCCAAGGCTGACCCGGCTCCAGCTGCTACGTCAACACGAGCCACTGATGCCAGCAGTTCTACTGAAGCCACTAAAGAAGGGTCTAAGGAGTGAGGTAAAGAAGAGATGAAAATAAATTATTTATTCTTATTATTAATTTAAAATGTACTGTACATAAGGTGAAGTAGTAGACCTACTGCCAGCAGTGAAGAATATACCCAGTGTGCACTGTCGGTTGAAAGCGGCCGATGTTATATACTGTTTACTATGTAACATCAGTCGCTTTCAACCAACGGCACCCACTGGGTACACTACTTACATACAGTGCTGGGGCAAAGTGAAGTTGAATGTATTGTGATACATAGTGACTATTTATTTTGTTCAATTTTCATTCAGAGAAAGGAATGAATAAGAATAAGAAAGAATAACAGAATTACCTAGTACTGTAAATGTATTTTTATCTGTACAAAATACTATAGCAACTTTTTGCTGGCATTGCATTTGTTGAAAAGAAGTGGTATGTGTATAGAATATATTGTATAAAATGTATTATTGTACAGTATTTGTATATTGTAATGGCTAAGATTGTTACATAAAATTGTATTTAGTTGATGAATCCTATTCACTCGTTATAGTAAACTTATTTTATATAAAGCATTATTTTCAAGTATTGTACTGTACTAGTAATATTAAGAATTGCAGTAAGACTTGATCTCAGAGTAATTACAGGTACTTTAATATGGTGCATACTGAAGGGTGGTATAGATACTTAGTATTTCCTTTTTTAAGTGTGGTCGAGAACGACAGCACTTTAATGTACAAAAAAAATGCTGCATTGCAAAAAATATATAGTTAATCAGGCCTTTATGTCTTTATACTCATTCCAAGATGCAGTATATTAAGCAAAATGTAATTTGAGGTTGATATTGTAGCTCAGTCTAACATGCAGTATCAAAGTTGTTCAGTAGAAAAGTCAGTATTTCATTAAAGGACTTCACAACAGTTCAAAATGTGGCAACGTGTGTGCTTCCTTTGACACCTGACAAGCATGTCCTGAGACATCTGTCTTGTGCACATCACACTTGGCTTCCTTTAACAAAGCTTCACAAATTTAACATATGTACACCTTGTACTTCTGAAGAGCCATGTTAATTGTATCATTTGGTGTTAGTTGTTTTAGGCAGAGTTTGTCGAGAGTGGGTATTGGTATGTGGCGTGGTGGCAGGTGCAAGTCTCGTGTGGATGTAACCCTCGTCATTAATACTACATCGTCATATTACAGTATTTTTGTTTAGTCTTACACAAGTTAAAATAAAGTACTGTGCTAGTCTTAGATTTTCAGTAAATGGAATTTAATTTGTTCATGTTAACATCTGGTCTTACAATTCCTCTAAGTAAAATGTAAATTACTGAAATAGTTAAAACAAGAATACTTATGATTTTTGGCTACACAGGAATGCTTGGCATATTTTATCCCATGAAAATATGTACAGGAAATTCCAAATTTAAATTATGCAGATCTTAATCTATATATATTTGAACAAATGTGAAAGTGATGCAAATAATGTGTTATTGTGATTGTGTATGTACCCAGTGAGGCAGGCTGCAAGCTGGAGGGAACCTCACAATCATCATTTGATGCCGTAGGAAGTAGGTTCCTGCTCACCATTAAACATTACTGCATTTTATATAATATTTAAGAATAACTGGTTATTTTAGTAGATTTTAGATAAATGGGTACATCATAATTGGTGCTGTAATGCATGGAATTAACACAATGTGTAAGTTCAGTACCTAGACTTCGTAGAGTAAGAGATAAAATCTGTAGGTGTCATGACGAGGGTTTGAACCTATGCTGTGGGTGTTTCCACGCACATGCCCTAGTCAACTAGGCCACGACATGGTCAAAAGAATTGCAACCTGGGGCCAGATTCATGAAGCAGTTATGGAAGCACTTACGAACCTGTACATCTTTTCTCAATCTTTGGTGGCTTTGTTTACAATGATTAAACAGTTAATGAGCTCTGAAGGACCAGGAGGCTATTTATGACAATAACAACAGTTAACTGGGAAGTTTTCATACTTGTAAACTGTTTAATAAATGTAACCAAAGGCGTCAAAGATTGAGGAAAGATGTACATGTTCATAAGTACTTGCATAACTGCTTCGTGAATCTGGCCCCTGGAGTTCTACTGAGCTCACAAGGATTTCCCGAGGCTTACACTGAAGCCCGATCAGGATTTTCACATAATCCCCCAACCCCAGCACTCTGCTCTGTCATCCAGGAATGTTCTACCTCTGATGCTCCTCTTTCAATACAAAGAGTAATCACACTAATGTGATGTGTCAATGAGAAAATCTTATTTTTCTTGTGATTTTCTCTTTGATTTCTCATGTCAATGATTTTCTCATTGAAACATCAGATTAGTGTGATTACTGTCTGTGTAGAGTAAGAAATGGCATGTTTGTAATGGTTCACATCATGGTTTTCCCCTAGCATGGTAGGCTTATCCTTGTCCTTCTAGGCCAACTGCTGACCTTTCCCAGGATGCAGCCCACAACAGTTGTCCAACTCCCAGGTACCTATTTACTGCTCAGTGAACAGAGACATCAGGTGAAAAGAAACGTTGCCCAGATGTTTGTAGTCAACCACAGGAGTCGAGCTTGTGATATTTCAGCTGTGACCTGACTGCACTCACCACTGTGCCACACACACACATTTCTTTATTATGTTAGAAGCCCTGTGCTGAGTTAACCCTTCATGCTTGGACGGTTAACCTTACCTGACACACCTTGGAGGCTGCCATCTTACACACCTTGGAGGTCATTGTCCTATGGACCTTGGAGGTTACCATCTTACACACCTTGGAGGTTGTCATCTTACACACCTTGGAGGTTACCATCTTATTTACAAGATGTATTTACAAGAATGAATGTAAGAACTCTTGAATATATAAATAATAAAACAATTATACCCCTTGGAGGTGGCCATCTTACAGACCTTGGAGGTTACCATCTTACACACCTTGGAGGTTGCCATCTTACAGACCTTAGAGGTTACCGTCTTACACACCAAGGAGGTTTCCATAACTTAAAATGAAGATAGCCAACTAAGTGACTATAATTTACTGCAATAACACACTAAACACTAAATTCTGATGGATAACTATGTCAAATTGGTTTAAATTACAGGGGAACCTCGATTAACGAATTTAATCTGTTCCGGCACCAAGCTCGTCATGAGAAACACTCGTCATTCAAAACAAATTTCTCCATTTAAAATAATGGAAATAAGATTAATCCATTCCACCACCGAAAAACATCAATATGATATTTGATTTTTTAAATAATTGAGCAGCCTACATGACATACACTGAATGAATCTTTATGACATTTTTTCTTCTTTCAAATTTTTTTCAATTTTTTTTTTTTCATTTTTTTTTATAGAAAATGGAGCAGCCTACCTGATATAAACTGAAATAACCTTTATGACATTTTTTTTCTTTTTTCAAATTTGTTAAATTTTTTGTTTATATTTTTTATTTTTGTTATTTTTGTTTCATAGAAAATGGAGCAGTCTACCTGACATACACTGAATGAACCTTTTTGACATTTGTTCTTTTTTTCAAATTTTTTTTTTTTTTTTTCATTTTTTCTAAAGAAAAAATCAATGCCTTGTAACATTACAGCAGTCACCCCTTTACATCCCAGCATCATTGGCATCTTTAAAAAAAAACCATTGATTTGTTTCATCAGAAGCATCAGGGAATTTGCAAGAACCAGCGGGAACACGCTAGGAAGCACCTCATGGTTTTCTCATTAATGGAGCAGAAGCTCGTCAATCAAGACAAATTTTTGGCGAGTGGCTTGCTCATTACTCGAAATGCTCGTAGATGGAGCTGCTCGTGACTCGAGGTTCCACCTGTATTTATATTACAGTAACGTGTTATTTTCAGAAATACAGTACGTACCAGTATGTCCTTTATTTTATACAAAGTACATGTTTCTGAAAAGAAGAAGAAATGCACGAAAAACTCAGCGACTCGAAACAATAGTGCTGTCACTTACGGCTGTAGTGTGTAGAATGCAGATTTTAGTTATGTAATTATATATATTTTAGTTCATTTTGAAAAATAGTAGTTTAGTTGATAACTTAATTATTTTGTGTGTACTTAATTAAGGTGTTAGTCTTTTCAGAGTTTATTTTTTTTTTTAGGAAAAAAAATTGGAAAAAGAATTAAAAATGTTCTTTACACCACTGCCCCCTAAACATCCTCCTTTCCTCTTCAAGACTTGCAAACCACCAGTGTACTCAAAAAAATCATCATGCAAGCTAGGTCAAGCCCCAGCTCTTTTTCTCCTGCAAGCAACTCCTCTCCACAAGCTATTCTTTAGCCGTACCCACTTTCTCACTTACCCAATTGGTATCTTCTGATGACATCTTCATCTTCAAGAATTAATTTGATTCAATTCTTGGGCCAGGCCGCCTGGTGGTGGTAATAATTGGTACTAATGAGTTTCGAGCTAGCTTGAGTGAATCCCTTGATCTGTGTGATCAGCCCGTCCTCCAAAGACCCAAAAATGTTTCCATGCACCCGCCAAATTCCCTGTTTATGATTGAAAAACAGTTTACACATGACTCACAACTGATTTCGTTCGAACACTTCCGGAACAAGTGCTTCACTGACAAATTTTGTTCGAACTACAGCGCTATAAATGCTCACCCACATACTATAAATACAAATAATCACCAACAGAACCTAAACACCTAACATATGCCTATATATGCATAGTAATATATGGTAATATATTATAATATTATTTAATATTTGAAAAAATTCCCGTTTTGATTGAACAGCATGTAAAAAATTATGAATGCGTCTGTGGGGTCGACCGCTGGATGTAATGGAAATGAGTCGAGGACGGGTTGGTGTGATGGATTTGCAGAAGTGTTTGGAGGGTTAGATGCTTTGTTTTCTGTGAACCCTCCAGTTGTCTGTAAATCCTCTAACTTTCTAGAGGCTTCTTCTGGTGGGGGGTGGCAATTGTCACCCATTCCCTGTGCATCTGTGAGGACCAAGTTCTGGCTCTGGTCCTCAATATGCCAAACAGAACTTTTACGATTGATGTATCTTGTCCTCAGTAAGATAGCTTACAGCAAGTCTTACACAGTATTTCAGAATCAAAGTACAATACTGTAATGTTCTGTAATAAAATAATCAAAATCAAATTTATGTAAACAATTATATAGTACTGTAATTATAAATTGTTATCCAACTAAATTTTTCATTTGTTAATAAATAAGCTAAATCTAATTTTGAGTAGGAAAAATGTACACTTGCTATTTAAATACTGTTATTTCAAATATTAGAGCTGCTCAATATGGTAATATTACCTCTCCTGTCTTGGTACTGTATATATATTTCATTATAATATTTTAAATGTTGACATCTAATTGAGATTTTGATGTACAGTATTTGTAAATTTGTACTATTAAGTTGTAAGAATCCAAATATTGTGGAAAGTTATGAAAACTGTTTAAACAAGTGCTAGAAAAATAAATATATTAAGAATTAATTTATAAAATTTATGTTAATGTTTTGTTTATAACTTGATTTTTTTATTAACAAGCTTAGGTAGTTGGATATCCTTGCCAAAGGATGGAAATGTTGTCATTATATTACAGTATTAGGTATATGCTAATTCTGGCAAGAATCAGAAATTTTGTTAACAAATAATTAAGATAATAATTTCCAGTTTACTGTGTGATGACTTTATCCTAATTTTCCTTCTATAAGAAGATTACTAATAATGTAGTTACTGTATCTTAGTTTTCTCATGCTATTGAAACTAACTTTGTTGCTTTACAAGTTACTGCAGATACTTAACCCTTGCCCTGTAACTTACATGTAACAAAGCAGTCTTACTGGAGAAATGTGAACCCATCGCAGCTTTGGTGGATATGTCATGAGTTTCCACATTATGTGCCGCCCTTTGTCAGTTTTGTCCAGTAACTCCAAATACAGTTACTTTTCAGGTGAACATGTTTGTGCTATGTTATATACAGTACTATCTAGGAAATTTATTAATATAAACATTAATTATTTGCAAAATATATATATGTGAAGGACAGTTTGCCAGTCTTGCATCACATGATTTGTTTGTTTTTCTCTGTAAATTGCGAGTACAATCAAAGATTATGAATACAGATATTTTGTTATGTGCCATGTTATATTAATAGCCAGTATTGTTTGATTCTGTACCTCAACTTTGTCACATGAACATATAAGTGTATATAGAAGCATGTTACAATTGCATATTATTATTTATTTATATTCCAGGCAACTTTTCATCACAATCTTTGATTGCAACATTAATAAGTATACATTTGTGTGATACCTTTATAAACGAATTTACATATACTGTATTGTATGTATTTATGACTAATTTGCTAATAATTATACTATAAATGGGTTTGTGCAGTCATAAGGGCTATGGTTTTCCATAGCTGGCAACAGAAAGCTGTTGGGTGTATTCATGTCCCTCTAGGAAAACAACTGACCCTAGCCACAGTGAAACCCACAACAGTTGCCTATCCAGTAAGTATTTACTGCGAGGTGAATAGAAGCATCAGGTGAATATAAATGTTGCCCAAATGCTTCTGACCTGCTGCAGGAATTGAACCTGGAAGCTTTTTGGTTGTGACCCAACTGTGCTGACAGCAACACACATGCTGTACTTGAACAATGTGCAAATCCAAGTCATTAAGAACCTAGCTCAGACATAGGCTAAGAGAGTACTGTACCTTAAGTTTTGAGGCAAGGGCGTGTGAAGTCATTAGATTCCAGCAATGATGTGATAAACTTGGCCTTGGTTGTGCAAACTATGTCATTATAGCTAAGGTTGTACATACTGTAGATGACCGTACAGGTTTTTATTTATCATATGACAAGAATTATATAATACTTCTTTTAATTAATATATTTCTAGTGTTTCATTGGTAATGTGTAAATTTTATATGGAGCTTTTCTTGTAATGTCATCAATTTGAATTAGCATTGATAACAGTCTAAGGTTGAGCAATAAAGAACACTTGTTTCGAACTGTACTTTGACTCCAGATCACAGCTGCCCTGCTAATCATTAACTTCAGCTACAGAGAAGTTACTGTATATAATGCTGTTTTCTTTATTTCAATAATATAGGATGCACTTAACTATAAAATGTAATATCCTTAAAAATGTGCATATACTGTATTGTGTTGTTGGCATTTTTAAAGTACAGTATGTACTGTACTATCAATACTCTTCTGAGTTATTTGTTAGTTCCCATATTCATAAACATATTTATAATATATAACAATCATAGTACAGTAGTAACAAATATAAATACAAATTAAAGAATCAAAGTAAAACATTTACCTTTAAATTTCCATAATTTGTTAAATTTGCCATGCATGGCACTGTGGACAATTTATATTGAACATATCAAGAACAAGTGCAGCTGGTAGATATTTCTTGGGAATGAATGACTTGGTATGAATCTGAACTTGTCTGTGATTGTAGTCTCAACAAGGTTTTTACAAATGTTTCGTCTAAGATATTGTCTTTTCTGGGGAGAGCCCCTTTGGCTTCCCGGCTCCAGGGAACCTCCAGGTCTCACCCAGAAAATGGCATTTTATTACATTCAACGCTGGTTTTTTAGTTAGATATATAAAACTAGTGAGGAATAAGTTGTCAATATAGATTTGTAGGTTTCTTCACATTTTATTTATCCCTCATTAACCTTATTCTGCTGGAAGAACAGACATTTTCTTTATAAAATCACAAAAGATATTCATGTAATAAAAATTTGTAAACAGTACTATGTAGCTTCATTCTGGTACCTTTTGTAAACATCATTAAAACTGACTTCATTTGCATTGTCTTTGCAGTCACAGCTTTGCTTCTTGAATTATGTTCAATGGTGAAGTTTATAGAAAAAAAAAAAGGCTACAGCCACAAGGTAGGTCCGGAGTGTGTGGTAGGCCAGGCCCTGTGTGATCAGGGACTGCAAGAAATTTTCCAGCACATGGGGGGCTGAGAGGAGTTCTGCCTGCACCACGTACCCCAATATGAAGGTGGTGCTGCTTCTTTCAGGGAATCAAAGAAAATTATTAAATACAGAGGTCTAACACACTGCTACAGCTTTGTTCCAATTGGCTTGGAGACCCTCGGTTCGTGGGGAAAATGTGCATTGAAGTTCCGAAGGAATTGGGGGACAAATCGATCAAAGTTACAAAATATCAGAGAGCAAAAAGTTTCTTGTTCCAGCGCCTCAGTGTTGCTATTCAGAGGGGGAATACCTGTTGCGTCTTGGGCACTAATCCAACTTCAGAGGAATTCGAAGAAGTGTTTGACTTGCAACAATGATCGAACCTGTCTGTGGCATTCATCAATGTTTCCCATTGTCGTGTTTTTCCAAGAGATCCATAACCTTTAAGCACTTTATGTATTATTTTTGTATCAACGCATGTATATCTTGTAACCATCAAATACATAATAAAGTGCAAAAAAAAAAAAAAGGAAGGGGGTGGTAGGAGGAAAGCACACAGAAACTGTATTGGAGGGGATCTAAACATTCCCTCTAATGCGTTATGTGTGGTTTCCTCCGAGGCTAAGGGTCCGGCCCCTTCTTCCAGCCAGAGGTGGTATAAAAAAAATTATATATATTACTGTATATAAAGAAGATACATAGAGTTTATGAAAGTACATAGCATGATGTGTTTACATTCTTGTAAAGCCACTAGTACGCACATTAATCTAAGAGATAATATTAAGTTGGCCAATTTTAGCAAAATTTATAAAATGTTAACAGGTACATTGTAAGAAACATTTGAGAGAAATTAGTAGGTATATTAAAGCACATTGATGGCTTTGATTGATAGCATTGAAAGCTTGATTGATAATTTGACAAAGATTAGTAGACACAATAAAGCATATTGATAGCACATATAAGATGACAGGATTGATCACAATGGTAAAGTTGTATGGCTTAAATACATATATATTGGGGGATTGGGTAGCACTAGATACAGTGCGAGTTTAAAGCACTAGGTAGGAAACTATTTAGATGAAATTAGATACTTTTTGTTTTTGTTTTTGAATGAGGCAAAAGTTGGACAGCTTTTCAATTCATTAGGGGAGTGAGCTCCAGAGACTAGGTCCCTTTATTTGCTTAGAATTTCCCTTCATTTGCAATGAATGCGAATGAGATTGTCTCTGTCACTTGTTTATTTCTTGTGGATTTTTTTGTTTGTCGTGACATTTAATTTTTGCGCGGCACAATATGGGTCGTGACCCGCAGTTTGACATACACCCCATACACTAATAACCATTAAATATACAATTAAACAATTACAACTACAAGTAAATAACTATGAACTTAACAATGGTTATAGCCTCGCCTTGCTTTAACAATCGTATTAAAATAGAGGATTAAACAAAAATCATAGGCACTCATTTTACCGAGTGCCAACCTGCTATATAGACTGATGTTACTTGCGTTTGAACACATTTTAAAATTATCTCAAGTTTCGAGGACGGGCTGAGCTCCGAGCAAAAACTGTCTTAAAACTCCCATAGAGTTTCCTTAAGCGGGTTCCAACACCCAGCAGGAGTCAGGTCCCGCCCACCCCCCACGCGCGCCGCCCACCTCTCAGTCACTCTCCAGCCGTGAGGGGAGGAGGTTGTGTGACGTTCCCTCGCGCTCCTCGACACGTGTAGTGGACCTCAGGATATTCCCTGTGGGCTTACTCCAGTGTGTTGGTGGTGAGCTTACACCAGTGTTGAACATTCTGGTGCACACTACATAACGTGTTGTCATCTAGACAGTGCGTGACAACTGTCATTCTGGAACTCAAATTGTACCAGAAAAAAAAGCAAATAGTGTTTTATACCATCATTGGCTAAGATTACATTGCCCACACAAAGTGAAGACTGGAATATTTTAAAAGAATTCGTTTGGGAAATATATTGTGCGAGTTTATCCGGAGGGAAGGAGCGTATGCATCATGTAAGCCGTTCCCCCAAGGAGCTGACGACGCCCACGATGGGGCTGCGGGCGTGGGTGGTGGTGTGGGCGGCGGTGGCTGTTGTGGGCGGGGTGGAGGCGAGGGGGGGCGTGAGGGTGGAGGAGGGCGGCGCCTACAGGGACCTCACCTTGGCTATACACCCCGCCTTCATCCCCAACAACTGCACCGCCTTCTTCAGCAACCTCCAGGTAAGAACGTCTCCCTCCAGCTGCCAGTCATCTTGCCTCATAATCCTCTAGTTTGAAACGGGCAAAAGTCGCTTCATTTTCAGGCTGAGGCATACGATCAGGGCGGCTCCACGAATTTAAAAAAGGCACTTAAAAAGTGGAGTAGCATAAGGGAAGCCACACTCAGTTTGAGTGCTGCGAGTAATGGACCAACCCGTCCTCAGGCCAGGCTCGCTATTAACATACTTTGTAATACAAAAAAAGGTTTTGTTCTCAGCCCAAAACCCTACCAGCTACTGAAGTGCTGCTGGCTGACAACCCCGGCCCCCATCTGCCTCTTACAAGGGGATGACGAACTATTAATAATATTCTTAACTATCAAACTATCTCATATATAAATTAATATTATTATACAATAAAATGCAAAGTATAGGTAGGCGTTGGAAAGTTAGGAGTTCATAGGTTCTGCTGGCGATTAACTGTGTTTGTAGTGCATGGATAAAGTAATTAGACACGATTCGAGCAGAGGTCGTCAGTGAAGCACTGCTCGAGAACGCTTCATCCAGTCCGTCCTCCAAACGAAGACCCAAAAGTGACTCCACGCACCAACCAGTCCTCGACTCAAGTCCATTCCATCCAGCGGTCGACCCCACAGACGCATTCATAAATTTATACATGCTGTTCGTTCAAAACAAGAATTTTCTAACATATAAATTATTATTATAATATATTAGCATATTGTGCATATATAGGCATAGGTTAGGTGTTTAGGTTCTGTTGGCGATTATTTGTAATTGTAGTACGTGGGTGAAGCGTACTGCAATTACGCTTTATAGCGTTGTGGTTCGAACAAAATTCGTCGGTGCAAAGCTCAACCCCCGCAAGCACAACTAGGTGAGTAAAGTGAGGTTAATAGGGGGTGGGGTTCATTTCTACAGTGTTCAAATATTCTGTTGAAAACACTTGTAAATTGGTTTTGTGTACAGTCCACAATTACGGAGATCAAGGCGTCTGCTGCTCACAACTCACAGTAGGCCTAGAGGTAGCCTTTGTTGTAGCTCTCATCACAATATAGGCCGTTGTTCACAGCAGCGGGGAGGCGTTTTATCTTGCTCACAGCAGCGGGGAGGGGTTGTATCTTGCTCACAGCAGCGGGGAGGGGTTTTATCTTGCTCACAGCAGCGGGGAGGGGTTTTATCTTGCTCACAGCAGCGGGGAGGGGTTTTATCTTGCTCACAGCAGCGGGGAGGGGTTGTATCTTGCTCACAGCAGCGGGGAGGGGTTGTATCTTGCTCACAGCAGCGGGGAGGCGTTTTATCTTGCTCACAGCAGCGGGGAGGGGTTGTATCTTGCTCACAGCAGCGGGGAGGGGTTGTATCTTGCTCACAGCAGCGGGGAGGGGTTTTATCTTGCTCACAGCAGCGGGGAGGGGTTGTATCTTGCTCACAGCAGCGGGGAGGGGTTTTATCTTGCTCACAGCAGCGGGGAGGGGTTTTATCTTGCTCACAGCAGCGGGGAGGGGTTTTATCTTGCTCACAGCAGCGGGGAGGGGTTGTATCTTGCTCACAGCAGCGGGGAGGGGTTGTATCTTGCTCACAGCAGCGGGGAGGCGTTTTATCTTGCTCACAGCAGCGGGGAGGGGTTGTATCTTGCTCACAGCAGCGGGGAGGGGTTGCATCTTGCTCACAGCAGCGGGGAGGCGTTTTATCTTGCTCACAGCAGCGGGGAGGGGTTGTATCTTGCTCACAGCAGCGGGGAGGGATTTTATCTTGCTCACAGCAACGGGGAGGGGTTTTATCTTGCTCACAGCAACGGGGAGGGGTTTTATCTTGCTCATAGCAGCGGAAAGTAACGTAATAGCCTATGTCTATATGATGAAAATAAATAAACGCTGGTTCAGAAATAGGGTTACAGATATGTGGAATACGTTACCAAATAGCAGCAAGGAAGAAAACTACCTGGACACGTTTCAAAACACAGGCCTAGGTTGGAGGACATAATAACCAAAGAGTGTGTTAGCCATTAATTCGTAGCTGCCTCGCATGCATATACAGTAGGCCTTGAGGCTCAACTGTTGTCACATGAGTAGGGTGATGGTGGTCGGTGTACCTGTGAGCCGTCAAGTTTGGGTTGTGGTGAGGCGAGAAGAGCGGACCAGGATGGGGTTGGCGCGTGAGGTTAGTCAGGAGGTGTTGAAGACGGTATACCAGCACCTGCTGGTAACCAGAGCCCGGCTCCTGCCTCCTCCTCCTCCTCTCTACCTTTGCTCATACAACTCTGCATATCACAATATTATTCCTAGCTGCAATAATACAAAACCTGCCAGTTTTCGTACCCAATGCGGCTACACATGATATTCTCCGGTTAACTAGCCTAATGTTGCAATTATTAATGAAAAGTTTAATCTGTAAATCTGTTCATCCACGACAACGTGAAAAACATACCTGCCTTTTATACGATAATATTAACGCATCTGTCATATTTTGAGGTAAATTGTTTCTCGAAGACTCCGTTGGCTAATATACTTCTTCCGTAGCCATAACGCAATGAAAATTGCACACCAAGTCATCGTATACCATCTTATCTGACGTCAACCAGAAACATTCAGTCATATGCTGCACTACTTTACTGGGTGTGGTTGGCTCAAGTAGCCTACGTCACACTACTATATGCTACCGAATGTGGTTGGAGTAAGCACATATACCGTTACGTATCTATATGTTTACACGTACATATGTACTACAGTACATATGAAAAGCATACATAATTACAGTCCACTCAGCAAAAAAAAAAAAGAATGTGAACAATCAAATATTGTAGCTTATTTGTCATTGGGGATAAGAGGACAATCACAGATAATAGTGTTGGAGAGTTTGTCCCTGCTCTTGTTCACATTGTTTACAGTCTAAATGGTCACCATTGAGGGAGTCTGTTCCTGCGTCCACCTCCCATCACTGTGGCCCAGGTTAATTGTGTTTATAGGCGTAGTTTGTCTCGAGTATTTGGCCGGTTATGCAGTGCCTCAGTATGTATAGTATACACATCATAGGGTTCATACATACATGGGTACTACACAAATATACTTATGTATACATCGCAGAGATCATACACACACAGGTACTGCACACATATAACTAATGTATGTAAACATCTGGGGCCTCATACACACACAAGTGCTACACACACATATATACTTAATGTACACACACGCTCATTAGATACTCACTGACGTATAAACCATGTGTACACAAACGGAATGTATTGAGAATGTGGCGGACAAGTTTGTCCATTGTGGACGGGTGTTGACACGCTCCCTTGGCGCCACGGTGGCGCACACCAGGCCCATCTGTAAGGTCGTGATGCATATAGCCAGGATGGGAGTTCCAACTATACGGGATGTGTCACTACGCCGACTCTCGCCGACCGTACTCAGTATCATACCTGGATTGTACCTGGATGGGGTTCTGGGAGTTCTACTGCCCAAGGACCACCTGTGAGAGCTTGGTCCAATAGGCTGTTGCTTGGAGCAGGCTGCTCCAAGCAACATATATATAACTCGTAGCTTAGGCAGACTTGCCAACCCGTTCTCCTGCCATTTTGAAGTATACTTTACCAAAGACAAAAAACTGATGTACAATAAATGGTGGCAGCTCGCGAAATTGACATAACGCCACGTTTTCTGTTCGTGGGGCATGGGGTTGGTTAGGTTGGGGCACGTTAGTACACCAGCTTTGTAACACTGGGAACGCTCAAGAGGACGAACTGTATCAGTATCTTCAGGGAAGAGAGATCTAGCTCTTTATGCCTCGTCTACTTCACTATTCTAACAATCACTATCTTTGTCGAACCTTTCCTTACAGGTGTGAATGGAGGTGGCTTCCACGACCTCACCCCTCAGTGCCAGCTGCCACGTGGTGACCACCCGTACAGGGTACCACCACTTCCTTACATTCTTTACACCCATTTGCCATTCCAGCTTCCACTTGTGTGGAATTGTGAGATAATAGTAGTGGGGGATTGTGAGATAATAGTGGAGGATAGTGTAAGCGTGAAGCAACTGGGGGAGGGGGTGAGAGTGTCAGGGCCGTGCTTCAACACGACCCTCGCAGTTGTTCTTACAGAATTTTTTCGAACGCCAAACCTTTAATCTTTGCCTTGAGTTCCTCTGTCCCCTGTAGCAAACATGCACCCGCAGAGTTGGTGTGTCTTCTGCAGCAAACATGCACCCGCAGAGTTGGTGTGTCTTCTGCAGCAAACATGCACCCGCAGAGTTGGTGTGTCTTCTGCAGCAAACATGCACCCGCAGAGTTGGTGTGTCTTCTGCAGCAAATATGCAGGTGTACAGTTAGCCCCACGGCAGCTGTCGTCACGTGGAGGCCCCAGCAGGCCGGCACCACCGTCAGGTAGGGTGGGAGATGGTACCTACCTCCTTGGTGGTTTGTAATTAACATAAAGGAGAGGTCCATGCGCGGCCCCACGCCAGACCTGCCGCCTGCTGCTGCTGCTGCTGGTGGTGCTGGTGGTCACCTGTAGTAGTGGAGCTCTCACGGTGTGTCCTCCCTCCCCCCCCCCCTCCTTCCTTCCTTCTCCCTCCTTCCGTCTCCTTCCTTCCTCCTCCCTCCCACCATCCTGCCTTCCCACATGAAGGTAATCACCTAAACGCTCGTACAGGGTCGAGCTCTGGCTTCCATAAGCCCCTCGTCAACAGCTGTGGGTTGTCTAGTGCGGGAACACCCTCCACTCCCCTCCCCTCTCTTGGGTGGTATGTTATATGTTGTGTTACCATCCTCCCTTCCATAACATCCACTAATATTCCTTCCTCGTGTATGTGTATTCACCTGTTTGAGAATTCAGTATCGAATTTCAACTCGTGGACGCCATGTTTACAGCCACCAGTTGTCTAATCCAGTGACTTCCACTAATATTTATGCTATAATGTATACTTCTGAAATTCTGAATGGAGTTACTTGTACCACCTGTTCATGTAGTACATTCCATTTTTCTACTATTCTTACGATAAGAAAATACTTTCGGACAGTTCAATGTTTCATGTGTGTCAAACCAAAGCAGTCTTGTTATAGTGGGCTTCATGGGGATTTTGTCATGTCTCCAGCGTGTATCAGTAAGTATCGTGCATCATGTCTGGTGTTGCTGACCTCATCAGCCGTGTTATGAAGGTGTCGTTAAACAAGCTATGTACAGGTTGTCTGAGAGTAGGGCCAGATGATGCCAAATATTAGAGGAATGTGATCTCCTGTGTGTACAGGAGGAAATCGGCGAAACATAAGAAATATTGCCGGAACAACCGTGGACATCTTCAAGAGAAAACCAGATTGTTTTCTCCAAGGAATGCCGGACCAACCGGGCTGTGGTGGATATGTGGGCCTGCGGGCCGCTCCGAGCAACAGCCTGGTGGACCAAGCTGTCACAAGTCAAGCCTGGCCTCGGGCCGGGCTTGGAAAGTAGAACGCCAAGAACCCCATCAAGCAGGTATCAAACAGGTCTCAAACAATCCTGTCGAGCAGTAGGAGTCAAATCTACTGTAAATCTGGTGTGACATTCTACAACTCAGAAAATTTTGTATGTAAATATGACTCTTAGAATAGTCTGATATAGACGTGAGACAGGCTACTGAGAACACGTTCTATTTCCCCATGTGTGAATTGTTGTATTCCCCATGTATGAATTCAGCTGTGGCCATGATACTTGCCTATGGACCTCACGACAGACAATGTGTATAAAGCTGAACAAAACTTAACAATAAACTCTTCCCTTCTTCCTTCGTGGTGGCAAGTGTACCCAGTTTGTCCCTGTGAGAGGTATCTGACCCACGTCCTCCCTGGGGCTCGTCACCCAATATCTGAAGGAACGGGGAGGAGAGGAAAGTGAGGGAGAAGGCAGGAGGAATGAAAGAATAAGGGAGAAGAGAGAATCTCCGATTATTATAGTGAGGCAGGGCGCGGGGTTTTAATTTAAGTGCTAGGCTGATGCAGCAGCCAGTAAAGAGTGTGGCTGTAGTGAGGAGTGTGGCACTGAGCGGCGAGGCAACGAGCGAGAGACAGGTGTGGCTGTGAGTACCTAGCTCTAAACCATAAGTTTCCCAAGCTCTAACCATGGGAAAACTGCGTCCGGTGTGTGTGTGTGCTGACCCCCGCCACACTGCCGACCACACCACCGTAAGGGAGCCCCTAACACAGCCACACCACCATAGTCACACTGCCGACCACACCACCGTAAGGGAGCCCCTAACACAGCCACACCACCATAGTCACACTACCGACCACACCACCGTAAGGGAGCCCCTAACACAGCCACACCACCATAGTCACACTACCGACCACACCACCGTAAGGGAGCCCCTAACACAGCCACACCACCATAGTCACACTGCCGACCACACCACCGTAAGGGAGCCCCTAACACAGCCACACCACCATAGTCACACTGCCGACCACACCACCGTAAGGGAGCCCCTAACACAGCCACACCACCATAGTCACACCACCGTAAGGGAGCCCCCTAACACAGCCACACCACCATCACCATTCCCCCCAAATTCTCCCCCAACACAAATCAGCTTCTGTTAACGGCCACCAACAATCTTGGTGAAAGCTTTACGGCCACCCCCCAACACCACCAACACCCAGTTGGCTACAGGCACTGCTGCAAGGTTAATGGGGCTCAACCACCACCACAATATTCACACTGTGAACTGACAAACTAGAAACTGAAGAGGAGACGACGTTTCGGTCCGTCCTGAACCATTCTCAAGTTGACTGAGAATGGTCCAGGACGGACCGAAACGTCGTCGTCTCTTCACTTTCTAGTGTGTGGTTTGGTCAACATTTTTCAGCGACTTAATCTGCTCTCTGACAGACCATTCAATCATTCACTTGAACACTTTATTGAATGTGAAAGTAAGATATTTTAGACCCGTCCTGTTGTCCAATTAACTATGTAACTATTTCAATGAATCAGGTATATTGGAAGACATGCTAGCAAATGTTTTCTTAATTTGCTTGTCCATTTTACTTAATGAACAAAAATTTTATTTATTATTAATTTTTAAGCTGCATATCTCATGAATATATCCGTGTGTTTTATGTTGTGAACAATTTGTAAATTACAGTTACAAATTTGTGAACTGAAACATGTATAATATCTGATGTAGCAGAATGTAAAGCGAGTGAGAAGCAAAAAGTCAATGAATAATTGTTCTCATGTATGTGACTGATATATAACCAAGGGAGTAGTTATATATCAATGTTTGTAGATGGTACACAGTTAACCAGACTGTCGGGACAGAAGGAGACTGCAATACACTCCAGTATGTATACCAACCCAAACAGTCAGCAGACTTGCTCCGATAAATGGCTATTGAAATTTGGTACAATTACATGTAAAGTTATGAAATTAACGGCATATAATAAAAGAGAATCATCAACCAAAACCAAGTAACGAAAAAGACATTAGAATATATATCAAACCTGACCCCAAAGGCACACAAATGGGACAACATCAGCGTAGGTGCAACAGTGGCGAACATCAGAAGCAGCCTTCAGGAACAAGGGACCATTTGGCATCGCTCAATCACCTACATCATACCTGCCTCAGAGCATGCAGCTCCAACGTTGGGTCTCCATGACAAAAAGCAGTTCATCCTCCTATTTAAATATGGTTTGTGGGAACGATGTGAACCATCGTAGATATATTGGCATAATGGACAAATAGAAAGTAGAATTTGGTACTATTGAATTTGAACAAACCGGAAAAGGTTTTGTATTTATTTTGATAATAAAACGTATCCTAGGCCTAATACACGCTATCCGAGGCCTAATATAGTACATATATGTGCTATACTAGGCCTAGGAATATTTTAGCTTGGTTTTTTAGCTGTATTTTTTGCGGATTTTGTAAAGTGAATTGTACCAATTACCCATTACGTCTATGTGTACGATGGTCCAGATTGTTACAGAATGTACTCTTACCAGGAGGATGGGTCGACTTGTAGGAAGGAAAAAAAAGAGAAAGGGGGGGTACTTAGATATGAAATACTTAAAATTACTGACAAGAGAGAACGGGAGAAAATGTTCACAGTGAATAACACGAAGACATTGCCTGAAGCTAGAGATGTGAGAATACACTGGAGGGTAAGGGTAGAAGAACACTTAAATGAAGTAGAGAAGTAGTAGAACCCGGTTATGGCCAGCTTGGGCCAGTAACTGGGTTCTTTCTGTTAACCTGTCTTATAACCTATTTTTTATCCTACCCAAAGTCGATGGTAAGGTTTCAAGAATTGGCTGTAGCAAGTGCAAGACATAAGTGGGGGATAAACAATATGCAATTACACCTTCACCAATATATGTTATATCTCTAAGTATAACTACACATTTACACTGTCGCTTTCACTCGGAACACTATAGACCTGAAGTGTTCATCAAATCCCGGCGAGTCCACTACCTTCAAGCACACGTTGTCCACGCTCAATGGTAACCACCGGCGAGTTCACCTTCCTCAACATAGGCCAGTCCACACATCGTATCGTTATAGTGTTCCAATACTCCACATCCGCTCTCCAGAAACACACTGGCAGAGGGCTTCAGCAACACGCTGACAGGGGTCTCCAATAATCACGTACAGTGGTAGCTAACACCCTGGCAGAAGTTTCTAGCAACACACTAGCAGCACTTCTCAACAGATGCACTACTGACGTCTCGTAACTCCTCTTGGCCAAATCCCGGGTACGTCGGTCTATACAACACTACATAAAGCCAGCAGCTAACACACTGTTACTACCGACGGCGGCCACTTTGTCCTCTCACAGGATCAAGTCAGGAGTTCTGGACTGCCCAAGGTGAACTGCCCTTCTCAGTCCAATCGCCTTCTTACGTCACCTCTGTGAATATAAACGTCATTAGCTAGACAGACAGTATATTGGGTGACATTAGGATAACACCCTTACACCGGGGAACTGAAATTGTAATTGCTTGCACAACCTAGATGGCGTTGATATCGTTATGCCACCCACCAGAGGTCATCATCATCGACCTCACCTCCTAACTGAGGTATGAAACAGCAGCCTTTCACCGACGTCACACCACCGCCAACAGATGGTGTTGTCTGTGTCTCACCTAATACCTGGGAGTTAGACTGCAGGTCCATAGAGGGCGCCGAAATCGTCACTCCCCACTCCGGTGATGGTGTCGATACCGTAACATAAGCTAATTTCAGTCACAGATATATATGACAGGAAACATGTGGCTGAGGAGGTATTTCATTTAAGGACCGACGGCAGGAAGGGCGGTGTCCAAGAGCCGAAACTTCAATAGTCGACACAATGGCGAGAAAAAAGGATGAGAAGAGCACAGGTGAGTGTAGGTGTTGGGAGTGTAAACGGTGCCTCACTACCCCCCCCCCCCCCTGGCCCTCCATGGTACATGTTCCTCACACTCTCTTCCACCCCACCCATCCTCACTCACTCTACTCCCATGATTCTACACTCTCAAGTAGTAAGTACCACTTGAGTGATGATTGAGAGGCGGGACCAAAGAGTCGAAGCTCAACCGCCGCAAGCACAAGTAGGTGAGTACAAAGTGCACAGACTGAACACTTTTGAAGACTCAGATATGAACCGCACCCAACACTTGCAGCAACAAGGGGCGTTCATCACATTTACATCTGTTCACTCCTGTAATACTCAACACATGAAATATTTATAACAAGCAGTGACACCAGTTAGGTACACAGTAATCAGTCTCTTAAATTAATGCCACCCTAAACTGTCTGCCACCACCCATCATCTCACTCTCCCCCTCTCTCTCTCTCTCTCTCTCTCTCTCTCTCTCTCTCTCTCTCTCTCTCTCTCTCTCTCTCTCTCTCACACACACACATATACACAAAGAGGTCAGTTCACACGTCACAAAGCTCCATCATAACATTGGGAGAGTTGGAGGTGGTCTGGGTGGGGGGGAAGAGGTATAAAGTGGTACTCCTTTGTCCAGACTGGTGGGTGAGATTAGGTACTGGTGGGGGAGGGGGGGGGGGGAGAGGGAACAGAGATAGGAAGATGTATGGTGTGGGTGACCACAGTGGTGGCCAGGTACTCCATGGTACACAGCCTGGCTCTGGTGGGCCCCTTGGCAGGGAGAGCTGGCCATCATCTAGGGCCATGGATGCTTGTTGAGTACATAGTACTAGTACTACCTTAGGCTTCTCCGCCGGTACTGGTGGAGGGTACTCTTACCAGTACTGGTGGAGGGTACTGTACCACTACACCTCCCGCCGTCTCCTGGCCTGGCCACTAATATCGTGTCATCAAAGTTGTGTTAAAAAGAAAGCTGGGAAGGTGGAGGTGAGAATGATGGCCGCGAGACCACGTGGTGGTGGTGCGCGTTGGTAGCTGTGTGTACAGGGAGTGAGAGTCAGCTCTAGGACCCCGCCTCGCCTGCCCGGTGTGTTAATACCTTCCAACTGTGCAGTACTGTAGTGTCCTTACTGGTGAAGGTGTGGTGCTTCCTGCCCCCTCTGGTTCATGCTCATCTCTCACTGTATACAAGTACTTCCTCACGTGTGTGTGTGTGTCTGGCTCATCTGTCCTGCCATCTTCCACCTCCTCCCTCCTTCACTTGACCCTCAAATTGGAAAATCCTGCCTGTGTCCAATTTTCTTATTGCCCTCAGGATCTTGTGAGTTGTGATGATATCGTCTCCTGTTTTTACACCTTCCACACTTGTTAATGTAGTTGTCTTAGCCTCTCGTCGTTCCTCGTCTCTTATCACTGGGACCTACATGTCGTCTGGCAAATATTTAGTCATTCTAAATATAGAAGTGACTCGTGTGTGTGTGTTAGTCTTGTATAAGCGGCTCATGTTATTTTGGTAATGTATAACATCCGGATCATCTAGTGTGAAAAGCTCAGTCCCCCAAGGTACCGTACGTGCTCCGGTAACTTTTCTCATCCTAATATCAGACATAAACGAGGATACAAACTACAGCACTGTATCATCATTTGCAGAGGACCCGAGGATTTTCATGCGAGTAGACAATATAGAGGACACGGCAAACCTCCAGTCTGATGTAAATTGGGCCTTTCTGTCTCACAGATAATAATATGACGTTTAATGACAATAAGTTTCTGCTCCTGTGCTATGGAAAAAATAAACTTAAAAAACGGAAACCATATATAAAACGGAATCAAATCACTCTATAGGACAAAAAAGCAATGTAAAGGAACTATTAGTGGAAGACCTTACCTTTACTAAACACAATAAAGTAGTTATCACAACTGCAAGAAAAATGAGAGGTTGGATAACAAGGACCTTCCAAACAAGGGACGCCGTATCAATGATGATACTTTTCAAGACACTAGTGCTCTCTAGGGTGGAATATTGTTGCACTCTAACAGCCCCATTCAAGGCCGGAGAAATTGCTGACCTAGAGAGCGTACAAAGATCCTTTACCGCTAGAATCCACTCTATAAACCATCTTAATTATTGGGACCGATTAAAAGTTCTAAATCTGTATTCTCTTGAGCGCAGGCGAGAAGGATACATAATAATTTACACGTGGAAGATATTAGAGGGGCTGGTCCCCAGCCTGCACACAGAAATAACACCACATGAGACCAGAAGGCATGGCAGGATGTGCAGAATGCAGAATACCCCGTTGAAAAGAAGAGGTGCGATAAATACTCTGAGATAGAAATATCAACATCAGAGGCCCGAGACTGTTCAACACGCTTCCACTACACATAAAGGGCATAACTGGCCGACCCCTCACAGTGTTCAAGAGAGAACTTTACAAGCACCTCCAAAGAATATCTGATAAACGCGGCTGTTATTCATATTTCTGGCTACGAGCAGCCGCGTCCAACAACCTGGTTGACCAGACGACCAATGGGGATGCTTGGTCAGAGATCGGGCCGCGTAGCTGTTGATCCCCGGAAGCTAGACAAGTTAGACACAAAGTAGGTGGTGGTCCGTTCTTTCTGCCTGCATCTCCCGTAAACTGTGGTGCCTTGTTGTCTGCCCTCCCGTAAACCCATTACTTTACATTCATGGGGAATACACTCCAGTAGCCATTTGTCCGACCCATGGTGTAGCCTGCCAGCTCCTGCTGTACCACTGCCGAGTGCTCCTGGGTCGTTAGACTCTTATCAGCTGAGCATCATCTGAAAACATTGACATGGGCGATCTTACCTCCTCCAGGTCATGTACATTAATCAGGATCAGTAGTGATCCACGCACCCAGCCCTGCGGGTCCCGCTCCTCCCTTCCCTTCATGAGGAAATGTAGATGTTTATCTCTCAAAATGTTTGGTAATATGTTTATTGTTTGTGATGTGTGTATATGTATGTATTAACACGATGTACTGAACGGGGTGAGAATAGCTTGAGCTACCTCATCTCTTTGTGTGTATTTTACCTCAATAAACTTATTTCTATTTCAATTTCCCTTCATACTCTCTCACCACCACCCTCTCTTTCCATTTTGTCACACACTAACCTCGCCCTTCATATCCCAAGCTTTCGAAATATCAAATAGAATCTACCCATTTTTGTCTCTCCTGACGAATGTTAGTGGCCTGGTTGTATAGTTCGAGAGGGGCCTGACAGTTGAGTGGACAGCGCTCGGGATTCGTAGTCCTGAGGTTCCGGGTTTGATCCCCGACGGAGGCGGAAACAAATGGGCAGAGTTTCTTTCACCCTGATGCACCTGTTACCTAGCAGAAAATAGGTACCTGGGTGTTAGTCAGCTGTCACGGGCGGCTTCCTGGGGATGGAGGCCTGGTGGAGGACCGGGCCGCGGGGACACTAAGCCCCGAAATTATCTCAAGATAACCTCAAGATAGATCTATGCAATCTTTCGTATTGGTTTCTGTGACTGTTCCAAATATTGAATTCGATCCTATTAGAAGACCATTTATGAACTATTTCTTGACTTTGACTTTATGCTTACTGAATGATGTCCCTAGCCACCCTCTGCTTGACCTCTATCATACCAGCCTCTGACAAGGTATCTTGCCAAAGAAATGGACACAAAGTTTCATAGTACCAATTCCTAAAACTCAAAAATTCAGACCCATTTCCCTTACATCTTGCACGTGTAAAGTCTTGGAGAGAATTGTTCCCAATCGTGTCATGTTTCAGGTAAACAAAAAAATTGGTCCCCTCCTTCTTTCCCTCCTTCCGTCCCTTCCGTCCCTTCCGTCTTTCCGTCCTTCCTTCTTCCTTCCTTCTCTCCTTCCTTCCCTCCCTTCTCCCCCCCCCCCCGTCATGGCCGTTCAACAGACATAAGTGGTCCTCGTGTCTTAGCAGACTTGACATAATAAATGCTACAAACTAGGCTATGCATTTCTTAGATTCAGCACAGATTTATATGAAGTGTTTCTCTGCGGTTTGTGATCAATTTAGTTGTTGGAGGAGGGTGGTGGTGGGGAAATGTTGGGAAATGTTAAAGCCAAGAGTGTGAGCCATGAGAACCATCACTTACCACAAATTGTCTCCAGCCTTGGTTGAGGAGCGTGCGTGACGTCATGTGTGTCCGGGGCAGTGATTGGCCAGTGCCCCGCGGCCCTCCGCCACTCACACGCCGCACCCACAAGTTTCTCTTTAGTTTCCAACTTAGCTTTTGTCTCGTGAATGTGTAGTCATTATGCAACTAAGTACCTAATTAGAATTTTTGTTTTGAATCAGTAATATGTATAATTGGTTTATCAATAAATATTTCGTGTTTACTTGAAATGAGAGTTTGTAAATATATATATTCATAAACAAAAGATGGCTACTCCTTATATCCACGCCTCCCTGTGATTCTCTGAGTGTGGGGGGGGGGAGCGGTGTTGGTTTAACTTCTTCTTGAATTCCTCGTCATATATAGCACCGGCCCCCGGGACCACTTGTCCCTCCATAGAATTCTTGGTGAATCGGATACTTTTGATATCGTTCGCCTTATGCGTTTCTGTTCTTGTATTGGCATCCTTGGTGATATTTAGCGCCCTCTGATCATTCCGCACATTATAATAAAGTAACTAATAGAAACTAACACTATTAAACTTACGTGAACTGAACAAGCAAAGTAAAACTTGATAGTCTACCCCTGACTAATCAAAGCTAATACAACAATAATAATAAATTAGGATATATGAGCATCGGGGAGTATCATTTAGGACTGGATTACCATTATCCAAACTAGCATTTTCGGAAATTAGAAATCATTGTGATGAGTTGAATCATTTTCTGCTGGAATCCGATTTTAACATTTTAAATACTTGCATGAATTTGAGAATAATGGAATCCTTATATACCAAGGAGCTGCGGCCCTTACTAAACCTTTCTAAACCTAAAATAATAATCTTTCAGCTGTTCAATTGTACACTGTATAACTCACAGAAGCCTTGTATTTTGATTAATAGTTCATTCTGATTTTTTTATTTGCTTTAGTCCCCCCTTGTTTTTTTGTTGTTTTTTTCATTTATTTCATGTGTCGATATTTTACACTGTTATTGTTGTTTAATTAAGCCATATAATACATTTTTTAGTGTTTAGTTTGATATTTTTTTATGTTTCTATTAGTTTTATAGCAGGTTTTCATGAGTGTATTATGAATGTTTTTGATTTATATAATGTTTCTGTAAGTGCTTATTTATTATTATTATTGTTGTATTAGCTTTGATTAGGCTAAGGTTAATTATCAAGAGTTACTTTGCTTGTTCATTTCACGTTACTTTAATAGTGTTTGTTTCTATTAGTTACTTTATTATTATAATCTTTGAGCTAGTTTCTATTATTGTGTGTTAAGTATGAAGTTTAGTTTGTTTGATCACTACGTATAAACTTAAGTATTGTTTGATATATATATATATATATATATATATAATATATATTATATATATATATATATATATATATATATATATATATATATGTCGTACCTAGTAGCCAGAACGCACTTCTCAGCCTACTATTCAAGGCCCGATTTGCCTAATAAGCCAAGTTTTCCTGAATAAATATATTTTCTCTATTTTTTTCTTATCAAATGATAAAGCTACCCATTTCATTACGTATGAGGTCAATTTTTTTTTATTGGAGTTAAAATTAACGTAGATATATGACCGAACCTAACCAACCCTACCTAACCTAACCTATCTTTATAGGTTAGGTTGGGTTAGGTAGCTGAAAAAGTTAGGTTAGGTTAGGTAGGTTAGGTAGTCGAAAAACAATTATTTCATGAAAACTTGGCTTATTAGGCAAATCGGGCCTTGCATAGTAGGCTGAGAAGTGCGTTCTGGCTACTAGGTACGACATATATATATATATATATATATATATATATATATATATATATATATATATATATATATATATATATAATATATATATATATATATATAATATATATATATATATATATATATATATATATATATATATATATATATATATATATATATATATATATATATATATGGTGAGGGTACATCATAGAACCTCCAAGGCTAAGGGTCCCCTTCATCCAGCCAGAGGTGGTACTCCCTTCCCCTAGTTATTAAATAATTATATAATTATGCCCCTATAATTATATATATATATACACTATTGGTGTATACTGACAGCAGGTTTTTCATTTCGGAATATTTCATTGAATGTGACTGCATATTCCTTGTTGATTATTTTCTTGTTTAGGGTTTCTATCCCTCTGACTAGTGCTCTTGAACCTTGATTTAATTGGAAGAGGATTTCTCCAAATGTCATATTTGTTCAAGGTTGACTAAAAGAACAAAACATAACTGTAGAATATATTATACTTATTATAATTTATACAACGTTTCAAACCACAAGGTTCATTCTCAAGTGAAGTGAGGGTCTACACCCGGGCCTCTGGTGTGTGGGTCTACACCCAGGCCTCTGGTGTGTGGGTCTACACCCGGGCCTCTGGTGTGTGGGTCTACACCCGGGCCTCTGGTGTGTGGGTCTACACCCAGGCCTCTGGTGTGTGGGTCTACACCCGGGCCTCTGGTGTGTGGGTCTACACCCAGGCCTCTGGTGTGTGGGTCTACACCCGGGCCTCTGATGTGTAGGTCTACACCCAGGCCTCTGGTGTGTGGGTCTACACCCGGGCCTCTGGTGTGTGGGTCTACACCCGGGCCTCTGGTGTGTGGGTCTACACCCAGGCCTCTGGTGTGTGGGTCTACACCCGGGCCTCTGGTGTGTGGGTCTACACCCAGGCCTCTGGTGTGTGGGTCTACACCCGGGCCTCTGGTGTGTAGGTCTACACCCAGGCCTCTGGTGTGTGGGTCTACACCCGGGCCTCTGGTGTGTGGGTCTACACCCGGGCCTCTGGTGTGTGGGTCTACATCCAGGCCTCTGGTGTGTGGGTCTACACCCGGGCCTCTGGTGTGTGGGTCTACACCCAGGCCTCTGGTGTGTGGGTCTACACCCGGGCCTCTGGTGTGTGGGTCTACACCCAGGCCTCTGGTGTGTGGGTGTGTACACAAGAGAGAGTAGAGAGGAGGGTGTGTGAGCAGGACGTGACGGAGGCCAGGGGAAGACAGTGGTCATGGAGTGGTGCGTGACAGAGAAGGCGGCACGGAGACACCATTTAAGACGGAAGGAGAGAGAGAGAGAGGGGGGGGGATGGGGAGTAATACCAGTGGAGTTCAGTTATGTGTAACTTGAGGTGTGCGTCAAACTTAAGGTAGTACAGTACTGAGACTGTATAGTACGGACCATGGAGGCCTGGTAGTCCCTCCCGGCCTCACAGTAGCCTGGTGGTCCCTCCTTGCCTCACGTAGTAAGCAATGTTCACAGCGGACAATTGTCCACGAAGATAAATATTTAACATAGTATGAACAAGAGGAGGACATTATAGCCACCACCACCACCGCCTCACCCAACACTGTAGACCTTTCTCCATGTCTAACTACACATGTTGTTGCTCACTCCTTAACGGCACTGGTAAATTAACTATTAAGGTTGTAACGGAATTATTGCCAACTTCTACCACATTTTCCTGCCAGTCATCTTTCTGTAATTATAACGATGGTCGACTTGCTCACTCTTTTATATATATAAAGTTGTAATTGTGTAATTCACTGGTGGCTTGGTGAGAGGCGTTGGTGTACACAAGGGTGTTGGTGTACACCACCCCCCTGGGGTGTACACTAGGGTGTTGGTTACTCCCCGCCCCCCCCCTGGGGTGTACACAAGGGTGTTGCTGCCTCCCCTCCCCCCCCCCCTGGGGTGTACACAAGTGTTGCTGCCGGGACATACCAGTAGGTCAGCTCACTCTGTGGTATTAATACAATTTGGTACACATATATATGGATCTCCGGGAGATAACTTGGATGACACTTGTCTCTCACTTGTACCTATAACAGTTCTGGAGAAAGGCCACCTTGAATTTTGCAAGAAAATAAAAGTATATTTTCCACGATCATACTTTATTCAAACAGATCTATCTCAACTTGTATGTCACATACACATTTAATTTAAATAGCATTTTGAAGCTAGTATGTGTATCTCCAACTATTAATCGTTTCATATTTTAAAATCAGGATTCAAATAGAAAGTTGAACTTGAATTTAAGTTTTGACGGTGGAAAGATCAGACATCAACCCGGCCGCACTTTTGTTGCAAGTGAGTGCAATAATTGGTATTTGTATATTAGTATAGATCATACATTGCCTGGAGTAATTGAACCACATCATTATAATGGACCTTAGCCTAGTCTAAACCTTGCAAGTCATCAGTCTGGAGCTCCTTCCAGTGGTCAGGCGAATGTTGTTCTCTTTCTAATTAGTTTATTTTTAAACATAACATTATTTGACCAACACAAACGGACACTTCCCTGGAGTGAGTATCATGGCACCTCCTACCCCCCCCCCCCCCCCCCCCAGCCGTCTCTCACCTCCCTGACGAGGCGGGTGGTTGTGTCATTGTTGTAATCGGCATCAATCACTGTGAACTATCTATAATTAATCACAGATTAATTATGGGGGCCTCCCAATTAATTATTAATTAATGGGGGGGGGGGCTCAAGTCTCTGGACACGTGTCATGTTTTGTCCAGTAGCAATGATTAGTATATTTTTATCATATCTTATTATTATGATGATAAGGAAGCCCTGGTTGGGGACCTTTACAGGAGCAGCGAACCTGCGCTGTGCGAACCGTGCCAGGCGCACCCGCTCCTGATAGTGTGGCACCTACAAATTGATTGATAGAGAGTAAGCCACCCAAGAGGTGGCACGGGCATGAATACCCCCATAAATGGCCTACAGATGCATATAAAAAAAATGCTGGCGTGCAGCTTTGCCTTGCCAGATAAGGCCGGCCTCGGCGGTAGAGGTGTGGTGAGGGTAGAGGAGGGGGAGCAGGTGCACGGGTCGCTCGCCTCCGGAAACCCTTGTCTTCCTCCAACTGAAAATTGCAGGTTTTTTGCAAAGGAGCAGTTGTGGAGCGTGTAATTTATCCTTTATCCTGGTGGCGCGTTATGAGGTACTGGTGGCGCGTTGTGAGGTACTGGTGGCGCGTTGTGAGGTACTGGTGCTCGTCCTTCCAGGGAGGGTGTGGAGGAGGACGGGTCTGGCAGCTCCACACTGCTGGGTCGCCGCCTTCATCGTGCCGTACAAGTAATACGTTATCTAGCATGACTGTCCATGATGGCGTCCCCCGTGGTGGTGAGGCCGTCTACTGACCTCCTACTCCTTACATTTTCTGGAAATTAGGTGCCATAGGTACAGTCAGAGAACATTGTCTGAACAGCAGAGGTCCACAGCTGTTCAACACCCTCCCAGCAAGTATTATAAATATTGCTGGAACAAGGGGTAAATGTATTCAAGAGTACTACCTATGTAAATGTGGTACTTTCACAGTTATTTCCCTCCACTAATTATGGACTCCCTGGTTCCTTAACCCCGCCCACACCGGCCGGCCACGCCCACCTGCTCTCCCCCCCCCTCCCCTCCCAACACTGGCCGGCCATGCCCACCTCTCCCCCCCCTCCCAACACTGGCTGGCCACGCCCACCTCCCCCCCCCTCCCAACACTGGCCGGCCACGCCCACCTCCCCCCCCCCCCCCCCCACACACACACACACACAGCCACGTGAGGTCCAGCTCTCATAGTCTTGGCAGCTCATCCCACGTAATTCTGGGATGATTCTCGTTACAAACCTCTACCTTCTCCCACGCTCGTCCCGGAATTACGAAGGCTGGTGTGAAGAAATACTGAGAGAGGTGGACCTGACGTGGCTAGTAAAGAGGGGAGAAACATGAGAGATGCTAGAGACGCGTACAGCACAGAGTGGGGAAAGCAGGAAATGTTCACAATGAACACCAGTATATATTAAGAGTGCGCGGCCGGAAGCTTCAGACTCGGTGGAGTCATACAGTTGTTAACAAGATTTTTTAAGCATATTATTAGTAGGAACCTTGGGATGAACTGAACGAGCAGCTTGTGGAAACCAACTCCATTCAAACATTGAAAAAGTCAATATGATAGTGGATGTTGTGTATATCACCATCAATGGTGGTTATGGTGGGAGGCACTATGGGCGTGGAGAGGGCGGGAGGGCTGGGGAAGTTCATGTTTATTGACACAAGAAAAAATACATCTCAAAAGGATAGAGTAGCTTAGGCTATTTCTACCCGGTGTGGTGAGGGAAGACTCAGCTCTGGCACCTGGCACCTGGCACTGTCATGGTGATGAATTGAAATACCCTGCTGTTGTGATGATGCTTAACCCTCCCCCTCTCTCTCTTTCTCTCTCTCTCTCTCTCTCTCTCTCTCTCTCTCTCTCTCTCTCTCTCTCTCTCTCTCTCTCTCTCTCTCTCTCTCTCTCTCTCTCTCTCTCTCTCTCTCTCTCTCTCTCTCTCTCCCCCCCCCTCTCCCCTCCTCTGCCTCCCTCCCTCCCTCTCCCCTACCCCCGCCCCGGACCCGTTACCACCCACAAGAGTATGGTTGGGTGGGAGCCGTTACTCCGGGAGTCAGGTGGGAGGGCAGGACGGCCCGCCAATCATTCTGAGGTGTGTGTATTGTGTCCTTATTACCATGACCAGGGATATAATGACTTCTCTCACCCCTGCTGCTGGTATGCTGCTGGTATGTTGCTGGTATGTTGCTGGTATGCTGGTCATGGCATGTCACTCACATGCACTACTATGGTCTTGTTAGTGTGACGTGCACACTTTCTGCCTGGCTTGTCTTCCTGCGTCAGTGTGGGGGGGGAAGGGGAGGGACACTAAGCTCCGAGATCATCTCAAGATAACCTCTGTGAGCGGAGAATCTCTATATTCCCACTAATTCAGAGATCTCTCCAGCTCTGAAAGGGGAAGTGAGTACCGAGCAATACTCGAGACGGGACAGCACCGGTGATTTAATTAGTATTAGCATTGCTGTGGGTCTCTGGATATGAACGTTCTCATAATCCATCGTATGGCCGCTGCTATATTTTCTCGGTTATGTTCACTAAATGTTAGGTCGTCAGATCCAGCGTCGCGATTATGTCGTCGTCAGATATCATAATTCCCAAATCATTTATATTGCTTTCCTTCAATGAGTAGATCTGAGTGTGTCCTGTACTCTGTGTTTCGCTTAAAACTATTTATTATTTATTTTTCTGTGAATTCTTCAACCGTTGTATCTGGCGGTTTATATTTTAGAATAATAGTTAACGTATATTTTTTCTACCGTCTTTCCAAGTACCTCTACCAAGTACCAGAAGCCTAGCTGGTGGGTAGGGAGGACAGGTGTGGCAGGGAGAGAGGGAGGACAGGTGTGGCAGGGAGGGAGGGAGGACTGGTGTGGCAGGGAGGGAGGGAGGACAGGTGTGGCAGGGAGGGAGGGAGGACAGGTGTGGCAGGTATGGAGGGAGGACAGGTGTGGCAGGGAGGGAGGGAGGACAGGTGTGGCAGGTATGGAGGGAGGACAGGTGTGGCAGGGAGGGAGGGAGGACAGGTATGATAACGAGGAGTAGGAGGAGGGAGAGGAAGTGTCACATTACGTGAGGCAGATGAGAGGAGAGTAGTGTGGTGTTCCTCACACCAGACTACTCTCGCCCCCGCTCCTTGGCCTCACAAGTAACACCGTCACACTTAAGGAACCTACACAACACCTGTTGGCCCATACGAGGCTCCAGTTTATAGCCTCCAAAACCTCTCACCTGTGTCTAACCTGCGCTTGAAACAATACAACCATCCCATCTCTATTATGTTTACCGGTACTTCTTGGACATTAACAGTCCATTGATTGTAGGGGTCGGCCGTTGATTGTAGGGGTCGGCCGTTGATTGTAGAGGTCAGTAGTTAAGTGTTGGGGTCAGTAGTTAAGTGTCGGGGGTCAGTAGTTAAGTGTCGGGGTCAGTAGTTTAATATGAGGAGTCATTAGTTAGGTGGTAGTTAGGTCCAACATTTGTGTAGTAATTATGCTAGAGGCCCCGTCCCCCTGGTGGTGTGGGGGGCGGGGGCGGGGGCATATAGAGTTACCTTTGCGTGTCTTGGTCTATGTCCGTGTGAAGACGATATCCTCTCTTCTCTAAACCGGTCAACCATTTCCAGAGAAAATTCATCTCTCTCTCTCTCTCTCTCTCTCTCTCTCTCTCTCTCTCTCTCTCTCTCTCTCTCTCTCTCTCTCTCTCTCTCTCTCTCTCTCTCTCTCTCTCTCTCTCTTCCTCTCTCTCTCTTCCTCTCTCTCTCTCTCTCTCTCTCTCTCTCTCTCTCTCTCTCTCTCTCTCTCTCTCTCTCTCTCTCTCTCTCTCTCTCTCCTGGTTGTTACTGTGCGTCAGGCCGACCTCTCGGCTCCTGCTCTCACTGTGACTCTCTGATTCGTGTCCGTTATGTATTCTGTGAGGCGTGTCAGCGCTCTTCCTCACACTAGCGTCTGTCTCCCCCTGGCGTCTTGTGGTGGTAGTTGTGTCATTACTGCCTCTTGCAAGGCCTCGTTCTCACACCCTCTCATCTGGGGGTCGCCTCCTTCCCTACCACTGCCATCTATTGCAGCTCTGGTCAACACGGGGGGGGGGGGGAGGTGGCAGTTGATTCCTCGACAATTTCCTTTATTTCCCCGTGTGTAAGCACAGGGAAAATACATTTTGATTCCCCTGTGTCAGGTATATCTTTGTGAGGTGTCAGGTGTGTAGATGAGAGGTGTGTGGTGTATGTATTATGAGTGAGGTGCACTTGTGGTGAGTGAGCCGGGGGGGGGGAATCACTCATTATTGTGAGGGGTGAGGATGGAGGAGGAGCGGGGTTGTAAGAGGACTGGTGTAGTGTTGTAGTAACAACCTCCGGCCCTCCTCGTTAAGAAAGGTCAACTGTCCAGTCCCCCTGACCCCACTCCTTATCAATGGAAGGGAAGGGAACTACAAGAGAAAGCGTTAAACCGTTACGACTATGTAGTCCTTGAAAGGTGGTCAGGATAAGGATTTGGAAATGGAACACACGATTAACAACTCTATAACGTTTCAACATTTTTCGAACACTGCTTTAGGGACGTGTTCGAATCGTAACTCTGTGAATTGTCTGATTCGTGTGTCCCAGTGTGTCCCAGCGTGTTCCCAGTGTGTCCCAGCGTGTCCCCAGTGTGTCCCCAGTGTGTCCCAGCGTGTCCCCAGTGTGTCCCAGCGTGTCCCCAGTGTGTCCCAGCGTGTCCCCAGTGTGTCCCCAGTGTGTCCCCAGTGTGTCCCCAGTGTGTCCTGGGAGACTACAAGAGGGTCTCATTGTCCGGCTGTAAAAGCTAAGACCAGAGCGTGAGTGTTGTGGGCCACCTGCGGCTGGCCACACGGCAGGTGGCCAGGTGGGCCACGGGAGAGGACATGGGACGGTGGCCACTAATGGTCATAATATGACGGTGGTGATGGTAGCCACCACAGGGGGGAGGGGAGGGGGAGGACTCATGTGGTGCTTCCATCCCTCCACCACCCGTCCACACTCCTCACCAACCGCCCCTAAGGAGGCAACCCGCTGTCCTGCAGGAAGCCCAAGATATCTTTTTTTTCAGGGATATTCCTGCGCGGGCCCTAAGCCTCTGGCTGGCCCACTAAGTGTTGCTTGTTTCTGTTTTACCTGGGCGGAGGTTATCTTGATATTATTTCGGGGCTTTTAGTGTCCTCGCGGCCCGGTCCTCGACCAGGCCTCCACCCCCAGGAAGCAGCCCGTGACAGCTGACTAACACCCAGGTACCTATTTACTGCTAGGTAACAAGGGCACCAGGGTGAAAGAAACTCTGCCCATCGTTTCTCCCCGGCGCCCGGGATTGAACCCGGGACCACAGGATCACGCGTTCAGTGTTCTGTCCGCTCAGCCACCGGCTCCCTGTACGAGTATTTATGAATCGTATGGTCGCTTCAGTAAGATTTTGCCCCCATGTGTTTAACAACTTCTGCTCTGTTGAAGCTAAGTTGAAATCTTAATGGGTTTGTAACTGTGCACTGTTAGATAATGTTCCAGTGGTGTGTCGGGCATTTCTCCACAGTGCTGATATTTCCTCTCATCTTCCGGAACCTGTAGGCCTATTCCCCATGCACATGGGTATCCAAGCCTGATGCGATGTAAGTGTACTTCTGTTGCTCTACTGCTTCCTTTCATCAACATAAGTGGTTCGTAGGTGGTTCTTGTACCAACCCGCAGATCCTGATGTTGCAACTGTGGTCACTCTACATCTTCTGCATTGCTCTGTTTCTAATTACTTTCTTAATCTGTGATAGACTCTGTGGTATGTAAATGTCTACACTTCTTCTCTTAGTCGGAAGATATCGATATTACATATCGTGCACAGCACTGGGGAAATGCCGGTGTTGTGTCATAGCCAGGCACCTCTGTCACCACTGGTATGGTGCTGTGTCATAGCCAGGCACCTCTGTCACCACTGGTATGGTGCTGTGTCATAGCCAGGCACCTCTGTCACCACTGGTATGGTGCTGTGTCATAGCCAGGCACCTCTGTCACCACTGGTATGGTGCTGTGTCATAGCCAGACACCTCTGTCACCACTGGTATGGTGCTGTGTCACAGCCAGGCACCTCTGTCACCACTGGTACGGTTGTGTCACAGCCAAACTGTTAAGGTTGTGTGTTAGAGCCACGCGTGTGAGTCACCGTTGGTAAGGTTCTGTGTCACAACCAGACCATTCACTCTGTGCCCCCCCCCCCCCCCCCTCGGCAATATCAGTCCTGATAGCCAATTATCGGTGTGAGCAGTAATATCACGGATGACTTGGTCTGGTGAAGATGGTGGTGGTGGTGATGGTGGTGGTGGTGTTGGTGATGACTGAGGTGGTGATTGATGGTTTGAGGAGGTGGTGATGACGATGGTGTAGGTTGATGGTGATGACTGAGGTGGTGGTGGTGACAACTCCACTACTCATAGCACTGGCAAAATAAACTATTATCTGGAGACATTAACATCAGGCATAACTAAAGTATTTGAAATCACATCTCGTTTTATGGAGAACATTGACCCTCGCAGCCCTGGACAACCTGGATTTAAAGCGGGAAGATGTTGTCTTTCGCAGTTACTCAACCACTACCACAAAATCACAAAAGGCTTTGAAGAAAAATACAAATGTACATGTTGTATACATGGACTTTGCAAAGGCATTTGATGCGTGACCATGGAGTGATAGTCATGAAATGAGATCCATTGGAATAACGGGTGAAGTAGAATGCGAAGAGTGATAGTTCAGTCAAATCAAGTCCAAGCAACAGCCTGTTGGACCAAGTTATCATAGGTCAAGCCTGGCCTCAGGCCGGGCTTGACAGGTAGAAGAACTCCCAGAATAGTCTGCAGGTAAACTCTAGGTAGACGAGTCTATAGTGTTTCCCAAGTAGAGTTAGTTGTGGTGTGTGACGTATGAGTATGGTGGTGGCGAGCGTCACTTCCCATGGGAACCTAGTCTGTTGTGTCTCAACAACCGCAGTTACACACACACACAGTAATTTCAAAGCGTTATATGACAAAGAGTGCTGGGTAGACGGGACACCACGAGCGTAGTTCTCATTCTGTAATTACACACACACACACACACACACACACACACACACACACACACACACACACACACACACACACACACACACACATACACACATACACACACACATACACACACACACACACACACACACACACACACACATACACACTTAGACAAGTGAACTAAGGGAAAGAGCACAAGAAGTTAACCCAGATGTAATCGGACTCACTGAAACAAAACTCTCTGGAATCATAACGAATGCCGTGTTTCCCCAGGAGTATACAGTAATAAGGAAAGAGAGGGAAGGTAGAGGAGGAGGCGGAGTGGCCCTACTCATGAGAAGGGAATGGAGTTTTAAGGAGATGGCCATCCCGGGCTGTGAGGAGTTCAGAGACTACATAGCAGGCACCATAACAATGGGAGGACTAAGAATAGTAGTAGCAGTAATATACAACCCTCCACCAAATGACAGGAGACCCAGTCAAGAGTATGAAAACAACAACAAGGCAGTTAACACTATAATTGAGAGGGCAGCCTCTGCTGCCTGTAGAAATAGATCCCACCTGCTCATCATGGGCGACTTCAATCACGGAAAGATTGACTGGGAGAACAAGGAACCGCATGGAGGCGAGGATACGTGGAGAGCCAAACTATTGGAGGTGGTGACAAGCAACTTTTTAACGCAGCATGTCGGAGAACCCACAAGGATGAGAGGCAATGACGAACCAGCGAGACTCGACCTAGTCTTCACTCTGAACGACTCCGACATAAGAGAAATCGGTTTTGAGGACCCAGTAGGAATGAGCGACCACAGTGTACTGGTGTTTGAGTACTTGATTGAAGAAGGGTTATTGAACTCGAGGAGGGATACCGAAACCAAAAGGGTAGCATACCGAAAGGGAAACTATGAGGGGATAAGAAAATTCCTAACAGATATAGCATGGGAAACAGAGCTCAGGGGAAAGACGGCCCAAGATATGATGGATTACATCACGCAGAAGTGCAAGGACGCAGCAAACAAGTTTGTCCCAGTCCAAAAGGAAAACAGAGAAATGAAGATGAGAAACCCATGGTTTAATCAAAGATGTAGGCTAGCTAAGCAGCAAAGTAAAAGGGCATGGAGAAACTATAGGAATAACAGGACACTGGAGAGCAGAGAAAGATACCAGAATGCCAGGAATGAATATGTCAGGATGAGAAGAGAGGCAGAAAGACAATACGAAAATGACATCGCAAGCAAGGCAAAGACTCAGCCTAAATTGTTGCATAGCCACATTAGGAGAAAAACAACAGTAAAGGAACAGGTTATGAGATTAAGGATAGGGGCGGAAGGATTCACTACAAATGACAAGGAAGTGTGTGAGGAATTGAATAAGAAATTCCAGGAGGTCTTCACCTTAGAACAAGGAGAAATTCCAGAGGTAAGTGAGGGAATAGCTAACCAGGAACCACTGGAAGAGTTTGAGATTACCAGTGGGGAAGTAAGGAAGTGTTTACTAGAGTTGGACGTGACGAAGGCTATAGGCCCAGATGGAATCTCCCCTTGGGTTCTAAAGGAAGGAGCAAGAGAACTGAGCCTACCACTCTCCATAGTGTATAACAAATCACTGGCAACAGGGGAACTGCCAGATATTTGGAAAGCAGCTAACGTAGTCCCGATATACAAGAAAGGGGATAGACAGGAGGCACTGAACTACAGGCCAGTGTCCCTAACCTGCATACCATGCAAGCTGATGGAGAAGATTGTGCGAAAAAAACTAGTGGAGCATCTGGAGCGAAGGAACTTTGTAACACAGCATCAACATGGGTTCAGGGATGGCAGGTCCTGCCTCACAGGGTTACTTGAATTCTACGACCAGGCAACAAAAATAAGGCAAGAAAGAGAAGGGTGGGCAGACTGCATATTTTTGGATTGTCAGAAAGCCTTTGATACAGTACCACACAAGAGGCTAGTGCGAAAGTTGGAGATGCAGGCTGGAGTGAGAGGGAAGGTACTCCGGTGGATAGAGGAATACCTAAGCAACAGGAGACAACGAGTCTGTGTGAGGGGTGAGGCCTCAGATTGGCGAGACGTCACAAGTGGAGTCCCGCAGGGGTCAGTCCTTGGACCTATACTGTTTCTGGTATATGTAAATGATCTCCCAGAGGGTATAGATTCGTTCCTCTCAATGTTTGCCGACGATGCAAAAATTATGAGGAGGATTGAAACAGAGGATGATAGTAGGAGGCTACAAGATGACCTGGATAGACTGAGTGAATGGTCCAACAAATGGCTGTTGAAGTTCAACCCGAGTAAATGCAAAGTAATGAAACTAGGCAGTGGAAACAGGAGGCCAGGCACAGGATACAGAATAGGAGATGAAGTACTTAATGAAACAGACAGAGAGAAAGATCTAGGAGTTGATATCACACCAAACCTGTCTCCTGAAGCCCACATAAAGAGAATAACGTCTGCGGCATATGCGAGGCTGGCTAACATCAGAACGGCGTTCAGGAACCTGTGTAAGGAATCATTCAGAATCTTGTACACCACATATGTAAGACCAATCCTGGAGTATGCGGCCCCAGCATGGAGCCCGTACCTTGTCAAGCACAAGACGAAGCTGGAAAAAGTCCAAAGGTATGCTACTAGACTAGTCCCAGAACTAAGAGGCATGAGTTATGAGGAAAGGCTGCGGGAAATGCACCTCACGACACTGGAAGACAGAAGAGTAAGGGGGGACATGATCACAACCTACAAAATCCTCAGGGGAATCGACCGGGTAAACAAGGATGAACTATTCAACACTGGTGGGACGCGAACAAGGGGACACAGGTGGAAGCTGAGTACCCAAATGAGCCACAGAGACGTTAGAAAGAACTTTTTCAGTGTCAGAGTAGTTAGTAAATGGAATGCATTAGGAAGTGATGTGGTGGAGGCTGACTCCATACACAGTTTCAAATGTAGATATGATAGAGCCCAATAGGCTCAGGAATCTGTACACCAGTTGATTGACGGTTGAGAGGCGGGACCAAAGAGCCAGAGCTCAACCCCCGCAAGCACAATTAGGTGAGTACAATTAGGTGAGTACATACACACACACATACACACACACACATACACACACACATACACACACACACACACACACACACAGTTGAGAGGCGGGCCGAAAGAGCAGAGCTCAACCCCCGCAAGCACAACTAGGTGAATACATACACACACACTCACACTCTTTTCCTCTCTCTCTCTCTCTCTCTCTCTCTCTCTTTCTCTTTCTCGTAGGTCTAGGGTCCCCAGTCTTGTGGGGTCTACGAATCCCTAATCTTGGAGGTGTTGATCTGGAAAAATAGGATCGTCCCATCATTCAAAAAAAGGTGATGGAAAAAGGCACACAATTTGAGAGCGGTGTCTTTGAGGCTAGTCCGTGTAAAATGGTGAAGAAGGCAATCAGGTGGAGACTGGCGGGGCGTCTGCTGGAGAGGACAGTCTGGGTGACAGGAGGTCAACATGGAATTATAAAGGGAAAGTCGTGCCTGACAACCTTAATTGAATTTATGACAGGGCGACTAAAATATGACAGAAAAATAGAAGGCTGGCTAGACTGTATTTTCTGAGAGTGTTTAAAAGCATTTTTCACTGTTCTTCATATAAGTCAGGTGTACAAGATGATGAAGAAACAGACTGGGAGAACACTGAGCTGGATCAGACTGTACCTGAAGCCCAGCAAGCTAAGGGTCACAGTCAGAGAGGTGATTTCAAGCTGGAGGGATGTAACAAGTGGGGTCCCACAAGGCTTAATCCTGGGACCGCTGCTGTTCCTAACTGATGTTGAACTACCTAACCCAAGGGCGTGACCTTGTACATGTCAGTGTTTGCAGGTGATGCAAAGCTGACGAAGAGTGCAAAAACAGAGGAGGACTGCAGGGAGTTGCAGGAGCACCTTGACAAACTCCACAAGTGGTCAAAGAAATGGTTTCCAGAATTCAATGTCAACAAGTGTAAGGTAATAATAGGAGACAGGAGACCAGAAGGCAGCTACACCAAGAGAGGAAAGCAACTTTCATGCAGCAGACTCACCAACGTGTCCAACCATGCAGCAGCCCCGCCCACTCCTCGAGAAGTCGCGTCCTCATTGGTGCTTCACTAGTGTAAACACTGTGACGTAGGAAGCAGCCGCTGCTCCATTGGTTCTTGGCTGTGACGATGCCATCTAGAGTGGTATGCCTTCGCTCTAATTGGTTCTCTTGCTGTACGGTGTAACGTGTTACACATTCCTGCGTGATTGGTCCTCTCAACTAGTATGACGTGGATTGTTTATAACTTCACTCCTCCACTAGTTTTTGTAATTGTTGTATTTATATATACACGAGTTCTTACAGTCTTGTACAGGCACTAGCACGCATAGCGTTTCCGGCAAGTCCTTAATCCGAATTATCACCGGAACACGACCCACCAAATCGTTTAACAAGCAGGTACTTATTTACTGGTGGGTGAATACAGGCGTACAGTTAAGGATTGGCTCCCAGTCAATCCTTCCCGGCCAGGATACGCACCTAGGTCAAATCGCTGGCGAATCCCAGGGGCACCACTGCGACTTGGGGAAGGTTAAGGGCGGGGCATCCACCCACCTCTATTTTATTTTATTCATTTATTATGATCCCATACCAATGCCGTGGGTGGTAGTGGGTAAGATTACAGAGGCACATAATGGGCTCAGGAACTGAACCCCAAAGTACATTTAGCTAAGCGAGTAACAATCTGGTGAAGCTATTTATATATATATATATATATATATATATATATATATATATATATAACTGAAAACTCACACCCCAGAAGTGACTCGAACCCATACTCCCAGATGCCACGCAACTGGTATGTACAAGACGCCTTAATCCACTTGACCATCACGACCGGACAAAATGAGGTGATAGCCGAGGCTATTTGAACCACCCCACCGCCGGCACTCGGATAGTAATCTTGGGCATAGCATTTTACCAAATCACCTCATTCTTTGGGGCACACGTGAGGAACACAAATGCGAACAAGCCTGAATGGTCCCCAGGACAATATGCAACTGAAAACTCACACCCCAGAAGTGACTCGAACCCATACTCCCAGATGCCACGCAACTGGTATGTACAAGACGCCTTAATCCACTTGACCATCACGACCGGACAAAATGAGGTGATAGCCGAGGCTATTTGAACCACCCCACCGCCGGGGGGTGGTTCAAATAGCCAAACTCTGGGGTGTGAGTTTTCAGTTGCATATTGTCCTGGGGACCATTCAGGCTTGTTCGCATTTGTGTTCCTCACGTGTGCCCCAAAGAATGAGGTGATTTGGTAAAATGCTATGCCCAAGATTACTATCCGAGTGCCGGCGGTGGGGTGGTTCAAATAGCCTCGGCTATCACCTCATTTTGTCCGGTCGTGATGGTCAAGTGGATTAAGGCGTCTTGTACATACCAGTTGCGTGGCATCTGGGAGTATGGGTTCGAGTCACTTCTGGGGTGTGAGTTTTCAGTTGCATATTGTCCTGGGGACCATTCAGGCTTGTTCGCATTTGTGTTCCTCACGTGTGCCCCAAAGAATGAGGTGATTTGGTAAAATGCTATGCCCAAGATTACTATCCGAGTGCCGGCGGTGGGGTGGTTCAAATAGCCTCGGCTATCACCTCATTTTGTCCGGTCGTGATGGTCAAGTGGATTAAGGCGTCTTGTACATACCAGTTGCGTGGCATCTGGGAGTATGGGTTCGAGTCACTTCTGGGGTGTGAGTTTTCAGTTGCATATTGTCCTGGGGACCATTCAGGCTTGTTCGCATATATATATATATATATATATATATATATATATATATATATATATATATATATATATATATATATATATATATAATATATATATATGTGTGTGTGTATATCACGAAAATAAACACGTGATTAAAAATGTGACAATGTCATATATATAATGATTTTTCTCCAGGTATGTTCCAGGTAGTAAACACCTGTGGGACCATAGGCCTTACTGGTGCTCCTCCTCTCCTCCTCATCTGCATCTCCTCTTCCTCATCTCTTCTTCCTCCTCCTCCTCCTTACTACTGTTCCAGTGGCAGTAACAAAGGAAGGAAATCCGTGAGGAACAATGGTGTCGTTTTCTCCATGGTTCATGTTTTAAAGTTCCCGTGAGTGTAAGTACGCGGACGACGCAGACCAGCGTGGGGGTGGGAGCTGAGGCCCTCACACGCACCCACACCTTACCCTTCCCTTGCCTTCCTCCACGATGGAAGGTTATTTGTAGATAACCTTCCATCCCTTCCTCCAGTGTCCTGCCCGTCCTCCACCGACCTGCCCGTCCTCCACCGACCTGCCCGTCCTCCACCGACCTGCCCGTCCTCCACCGACCTGCCCGTCTATCATATCTACATTTAAAACTGTGTATGGAATCAGCCTCCACCACATCACTGCCTAATGCATTCCATTTGTTTACTACTCTGACACTGAATGACTTCTTTCTAATGTCTCTGTGGCATTTCGGTGCTAAGTTTCCACCTGTGTCCCCTTGTTCGTGGTCTACCTATGCTAAATAGTTTGTCTTTGTCCACCTTGTCAATTCCCATGAGACTTTTGTAGGTGGTTATCATGTCTCCCCTTACTCTTCTGTCTTCCAGGGACGTGAAGTTTAGCTCCCGTAGCCTTTCCTCGTAGCTCATACCTCTCAGTTATGGGACTAGTCTGGTAGTATACCTCTGAAACTTCTCTACCTTTGTCTTGTGTTTGTCTTGTGTATGGACTCCAGGCTGGAGCTGTATACTCCAGGATTGGTCTGACATAAGTAGTATACAAGGCCCTGAACGATTCCTTACACAAATTTCTAAAGGCAGTTCTTATGTTGGATAATTTAGCATATGCCGCTGATGATATCCTTCTGGGCTTCTGGGGACAGATTCGGTGTGATATCAACCCCCCAGATCTTTTTATTTGATTCACGCAGGATTTCATCTCCGAGATGGTACCTTGTGTTCAGCCTTCTGCTCCCTTCGCCCAATTTCATTACTTTATACTTTCCTGTGTTAAACTTTAGTAGCCATTTTCTAGACGATTCCTCCAGTTTGTCCAGGTCGTCCTGTAGTCTCTGTCTATTTTCATCTGTCTTGATTCTTCTCATAATTTTTGCATCATCAGCAAACATTGAGAGGAATGTGTCTATACCTTTTGGAAGATCGTTTACATATATTAGAAACAGGATGGGTCAGAATACAGAGCCCTGTGGGACTCCGCTGGTGACATCTCGCTACTCTGATGTCCCCACCTCCTCACAGTTACTCGCTGTTTCCTGTTGGTTAGATACTCCCTTATTCACTGGAGCACCTTACCTTTTATTCCTGCCTGTTTCTCCAACTTTTATAACAGCCTTTTATGGTGTACTGTGTCAAAGGCTTTCTGACGATCCAGGAAAATGCAGTCTGCCCACCCTTCTCTTTCTTGCCTAATTTGTGTTACTTGGTCAAAGAATTCTACTATGCCTGTGAGACACGATTTACCATCTCTGAACTCATGTTTGTGGTGTATTACAAAGCTCGTAGACGTGTGGTGGTTGTGGTGGTGATAGTGGTGGTGAAGACGACTGGCGCAACAAGGTCCTCACTCCTTCTGGCTAACTACGCGCCATAGTGCAAAGTGTCTTCCAAATTCTCACAGATTATGAGCGGTGGAGCGCGTCCCGGCCCGTCGTCGCCTTCCTGGACCCTCCGATCTGTTCTCAACAGTCACTCTCACACTTGCGATTTCTATATATTGGTGTACAGTTTGACTTCGTAATATAGGTCTTAATAATTACTGTGTGTGTGTAGGTTTTGGTGGGAGAAGTTCAGTTCGTTATACTCAGGTTGATGAAGCCCAAGCCTAGGCCAGGGAGACGGTTGGGAGGTGTGATGGTACACCACCGTGGGAGAACATCCGCGCTTCCGGTAGCGGCCCACCGACTCCCCGACGCCCGACTCCCCGACAACCAGCACCACACCCACCGACTCCCGACTCCCCGAATACCAGCACCACACCCACCGCCTGCCCGACTCCCCGACGCCCGACTCCTCGACCACCACACTACATCACGAGGCAGAAACAAATGGGCAAAGTTTCTTTCACCCTAAGTGCCCCTGTTACCTAGCAGTAAATAGGTACCTGGGAGTTAGTCAGCTGTCACGGGCTGCTTCCTGGGGTGTGTGTGTGTGGTGTGGGGAAAAAAAAAAAAAAGTTAGTAAACAGTTGATTGACAGTTGAGAGGCGGGCCGAAAGAGCAAAGCTCAACCCCCGCAAAAACACAACTAGTAAACACAACTAGTAAACACACCCATCGCCTGCCCGACGCCCGACTCCTCGACCATCATCACTACACCCATCGCCTGCCCGACGCACCCGACGCCCGACTCCCCGACCACCAGCACCACACCCACCGCCCATCTGGAGGAAGGTGTGTAGCAAGGTGGTGAAGGAGGCGGCCACACTGGGAAGAGAGGAAAACGTGTAAATAAGGAGAGGGAGAAGTAGCAGTGTGTGGCTCATGTTGTCTTGTTGGCAGGGGGGGGGGGGGCGGAGTAATGGGGGGGAGGGCCGTTGACTCCGTCCGGCCACTTACAAAGTTTACGGGTATATTTGAAAAGTGGTGAACACTCTTCTTGCCTTCACTTTCAGGCGACCTGCCTACTACCAAGGTCACTTTATACTACGTAACACACGCACACACACACAGACACACACACACACACAGACACACACACACACACACACACACATAGGTGTGTGTGTGAGACTTAGTGTACTAGGCAGTGATGTGGTGGAGGCGGACTCCATACACACATTCAAATGTAGATATGATAGAGCCCAGTAGGCTCAGGAATCTGTACACCAGTTGATTGACAGTTGAGAGGCGGGCGGAAAGAGCAGAGCTGAACCCCGCAAGCCAACTATGTGAATACAACTAGGTGAATGCAGACACATTTATACTATTACTACAAACATTTATTCTCACACTGAGGTACTCATACCTGGCTCTCTTGTATCTCTCTCTCTCTCTGCTCGCTGGTGTTCTGTTATTCCAGACATTCTTCCACGCCCTTTTGTTCCGTTCCTTTGCTTTCTTAAACCACGGATTCCTCTTTTGTTCCTCATGTTATTCCTTTGGGACCAGGATAATCCTGTTTACTGCCTCCTGAGACCTTTGGCACATAACCCTGGGGGACTAGAGGTGGACATAACCCCGGGGGACTAAAGGTGGACATAACCCCGGGGGACTAGAGGTGGACATAACCCCGGGGGACTAAAGGTGGACAAAACCCCGGGGACTAAAGGTGGACATAACCCCGGGGGACTAGAGGTGGACATAACCCTGGGGGACTAGAGGTGGACATAACCCTGGGGGACTAGAGGTGGACATAACCCCGGGGGACTAAAGGTGGACATAACCCCGGGGGACTAAAGGTGGACATAACCCCGGGGGACTAGAGGTGGACATAACCCTGGGGGACTAGAGGTGGACATAGCCCCGGGGGACTAAAGGTGGACATAACCCCGGGGGACTAAAGGTGGACATAACCCCGGGGGACTAAAGGTGGACATAACCCCAGGGGACTAAAGGTGGACATAACCCCGGGGGACTAGAGGTGGACATAACCCCGGGGGACTAAAGGTGGACATAACCCTGGGGGACTAAAGGTGGACATAACCCCGGGGGACTAGAGGTGGACATAACCCCGGGGGACTAGAGGTGGACATAACCCCGGGGGACTAAAGGTGGACATAACCCTGGGGGACTAAAGGTGGACATAACCCCGGGGGACTAGAGGTGGACATAACCCCGGGGGACTAAAGGTGGACATAACCCCGGGGGACTAGAGGTGGACATAACCCCGGGGGACTAAAGGTGGACATAACCCCGGGGGACTAAAGGTGGACATAACCCCGGGGGACTAGAGGTGGACATAACCCCGGGGGACTAAAGGTGGACATAACCCTGGGGGACTAAAGGTGGACATAACCCCGGGGGACTAGAGGTGGACATAACCCCGGGGGACTAGAGGTGGACATAACCCTGGGGGACTAAAGGTGGACATAACCCCAGGGGACTAAAGGTGGACATAACCCCGGGGGACTAGAGGTGGACATAACCCCGGGGGACTAAAGGTGGACATAACCCCGGGGGACTAAAGGTGGACATAACCCCGGGGGACTAAAGGTGGACATAACCCCGGGGGACTAAAGGTGGACATAACCCCGGGGGACTAAAGGTGGACATAACCCCGGGGGACTAAAGGTGGACATAACCCCGGGGGACTAGAGGTGGACATAACCCCGGGGGACTAAAGGTGGACATAACCCCGGGGGACTAGAGGTGGACATAACCCCAGGGGGACTAAAGGTGGACATAACCCCGGGGGACTAAAGGTGGACATAACCCTGGGGGACTAAAGGTGGACATAACCCCGGGGGACTAAAGGTGGACATAACCCCGGGGGACTAAAGGTGGACGTAACCCCGGGGGACTAAAGGTGGACATAACCCCAGGGGGACTAAAGGTGGACATAACCCCAGGGGGACTAAAGGTGGACATAACCCCGGGGGACTAAAGGTGGACATAACCCTGGGGGACTAAAGGTGGACATAACCCTGGGGGACTAAAGGTGGACATAACCCCGGGGGACTAAAGGTGGACATAACCCTGGGGGACTAAAGGTGGACATAACCCTGGGGGACTAAAGGTGGACATAACCCCAGGGGACTAAAGGTGGACATAACCCTGGGGGACTAAAGGTGGACATAACCCTGGGGGACTAAAGGTGGACATAACCCTGGGGGACTAAAGGTGGACATAACCCTGGGGGACTAAAGGTGGACATAACCCTGGGGGACTAAAGGTGGACATAACCCCGGGGGACTAAAGGTGGACATAACCCTGGGGGACTAAAGGTGGACATAACCCTGGGGGACTAAAGGTGGACATAACCCCAGGGGACTAAAGGTGGACATAACCCTGGGGGACTAAAGGTGGACATAACCCTGGGGGACTAAAGGTGGACATAACCCTGGGGGACTAAAGGTGGACATAACCCTGGGGGACTAAAGGTGGACATAACCCTGGGGGACTAAAGGTGGACATAACCCTGGGGGACTAAAGGTGGACATAACCCTGGGGGACTAAAGGTGGACATAACCCTGGGGGACTAAAGGTGGACATAACCCCAGGGGACTAAAGGTGGACATAACCCTGGGGGACTAAAGGTGGACATAACCCTGGGGGACTAAAGGTGGACATAACCCTGGGGGACTAAAGGTGGACATAACCCCGGGGGACTAAAGGTGGACATAACCCTGGGGGACTAAAGGTGGACATAACCCCAGGGGACTAAAGGTGGACATAACCCTGGGGGACTAAAGGTGGACATAACCCTGGGGGACTAAAGGTGGACATAACCCTGGGGGACTAAAGGTGGACATAACCCTGGGGGACTAAAGGTGGACATAACCCCAGGGGACTAAAGGTGGACATAACCCTGGGGGACTAAAGGTGGACATAACCCTGGGGGACTAAAGGTGGACATAACCCCAGGGGACTAAAGGTGGACATAACCCCAGGGGGACTAAGCTGGGGGAGGGCAGTAACGAGGGCCAGCAGAGAGTAAGGACCATACAGGACGCAGCCATCGTAGTGCCCTTCACCAGCGCCACGATTCATCAAGTATTTAAACCACCAGTTGCGAAACCTGTACATCTTTCAACAATAATGGCGGCTTATTTTTACATTTATTAAGCAGTTTCCAAGCTCGTAAACTGTTGAATAAATGTAAACAAAGACGCTATAATTTATGAAAAGATGTACTGGTTTCGTAAGTGGTTGTTTAAGTGCTTGATGCGTGGTGGGGTTGGGATGACGAGGGTCCAGGTGGTGTCACGTGACGTAAACACCGCGCCACAACACCCACCTATAATCTCACACTATAATTGTAAACACTACCTCTGGAGAAATATTATAGTGCTCAAACTTGTACTAGAAGGGGGTCATTTTCGCCCCAGGATCAAGCCAAGATGAATGGAACCGTCCCTGATGTGATGGGCCTGTCCGCCTGTCAGTCAACCTGCCAGTCAGCCTGCTTGTCAGCCTGCCTGTCAGCCTGTCAGTCAGCCTGCTTGTCAGCCTGCCTGTCAGCCTGCCAGTCAGCCTGCCTGTCAGCTTGCCTGTCAGCCTGCCAGTCAGCCTGCCTGTCAGCTTGCCTGTCAGCTTGCCTGTCAGCTTGCCTGTCAGCTTCAGAGCCAGACACTGCCACCCACACAACCAGTCTCCCGGCTAGCTAGGCATTCAGCCAGGGCAAGTGGGAGGGGGCAGGAGTGTGTAGGATGAGAGGCAACAGTAGCAGGAGGGGCAGCTAAGGGCTGGGGAGAGGCAGAGGGGGGGGGGGATGGTAGGGAGAGGGGCTTGGAGAGAGGCAGGAGGGAGCGGTGTCGTCAGGACCTTGTCATTTACGTCAGGACAATTTCAGGCATGAAGAGAGATGTGGCCACTTAGTCCACTTCAATACCAGTTTATGTCTCCAGCAGAGTAGGTCCGGCCTCACCATAAAGCGAGGGGGGGGGGGGGAGGTGTAGACGGGAGGGAGGTGTAGACGGGAGGGGGGGGGGGCAGAGGAGTGATGGACGGGACGGGCACAAGAATAGGGATTAAGAGCGACATTTAACATTACTGTGGATAGGGATGTCAGAGGTAAAGCCTCGTGCCCTGCTCTACGCTTGTACCATTCCTCTCCGGACTCCTTATGGCTTAACCCGACGGTCTTGTGACACTATGCGCCCGCTTGAGTGAGCACACACAGGGGCTGCCACCAGGGGCGCTGGTGGCTGAGTGAACACCACGCTGGACACGTAATCCTGTGGACCGAGGCTCGATTCCCGGCGCCAGCAAAGAAACAAAATTAGTATTTTCTTTCACCCTGATGCCCCTGTTACTTAGCAGTAAATGGGTACCTGGGAGTTATACAGCTGTTACGCGCTGCTTCCTGTGTGTGGGGGGGGGTATTTAGTAGTAACATTTGATTGATTGACAGTTAAGATGCGGGCCGAAAGAACAGAGCTCAACCTCCGCGAGTACATCTAGGTGAATACACAGGGTAATGTGTGAGAATTGACAGGGATGGATTATTTAACACGGGTGGTACACACACACACAAGGGGACACCTTGTGTGTGTGTAGGTCGTGGCTAAAGGTCAGGACCTTTGTCCGGTAGGTCTGGACACCCCTGACCAAAGAGCCAAAGCTCAACCCCCGCAAGCACCACTAGGTGAGTACACCGGTGGAAGCTGAGTACCCAAATGAGCCACAGAGACATTAGAAAGAACTTTTTCAGTGTCAGAGTAGTTAGTAAATGGAATGCACTAGGAAGTGATGTGGTGGAGGCTGACTTCACACAGAGTTTCAAATGTAGATATGATAGAGCCCAGTAGGCTCAGGAACCTGTACACCAGTTGATTGACAGTTGAGAGGCGGGACCAAAGAGCCAAAAGCTCAACCCCCGCAAGCACAAGAAAGTACAACTGGGTAAGTACACAAATGTGTCAGCAAGGCGGTCAGCCCGCATGCGCTCATAACTGACTATTTCCCATATCTAAACTTGGGCTGGATGGTAGAGCGACGGTCTCGCTTCGTGCAGGTCGCCGTTCAATCCCCGACCGTATTTGCAGTCTCCGTGGTGTAGTGGTAAGACACTCGCCTGGCGTTCCGCGAGCGCTATGTCATGGGTTCGTATCCTGGCCGGGGAGGATTTACTGGGCGCAAATCCTTAACTGTAGCCTCTGTTTAACTCAACAGTAAAATGTGTACTTGGATGAAAAAACGATTCTTCGCGGCAGGGGATCGTATTCCAGGGACCATAGGATTAAGGACTTGCCCGAAACGCTACGCGTAGTAGTGGCTGTACAAGAATGTAGCAACTCTTGTATATATCTCAAAAAAAAAAAAAAAAAAAAAAAAAAAAATAAGTGGTTGGGCACCATTCCTCTCCCACCCCCAGCCCATCCCAAATCCTTATCCTGACCCCTTCCAAGTGCTATATAGTCATTATGGCTTGGCGCCTTCCCCTGATAATTCTGTCCCTCCCTCCCCCCATAACACTGAAAGGTAAGTACAGATAAGTAAGCATAGATAGGTAAATACAGATAGGTAAGTACCTGAGCACCCACCGTCTCCTAGAAAGTGCGGCCCGTGACGGTGAAGTCACTCACTTGTGGGAACTAAGTGTCAACAGTGTGTGTGTGTGGGGGGGGGGGGTGTCGAAAGTGGGGGGTGATGGTGACTGTCCACAGATTTTCGTTTCACTAACCAGGATCCCCCCCATTCACTCCCCCACCAGGACCCAGCCCGCCACCATTTTAGAGGATCCGCGCCCATCTTCGCCAGGGTTAAGAATCAAATGATTCTTATCACTCATGGGGGGGGGAGAGGGGGTTGTATGAAAGTATTTAAAATGTCAAACGATTGAATCATAATTAAAATACTTTACATTTAAATTTGGCTCTAGTGAGCCTTGAGAGGTATATAGTGTGCATGCTCCGTCAGGCGTTGGACACTGCCTAGAATTTTATTCAGTAGTCCTTATGCAGGCGATGAGTCACAATAACGTGGCTAAAATATGTTGACCAGACCACACACTAGAAGGTGAAGGGACGACGACGTTTCGGTCCGTCTTGGACCATTCTCAAGGCGATTCACAATCGACTTGAGAATGGTCCAGGACGGACCGAAGCGTCGTCGTCCCTTCAGTAGTTCTTATTAGAACAGAAAATATATTTGTGTGAACGTTTACAATGGCACTTGGCAGTATGAGTAACTAATGGTGTACTGAGGACGGTTGTATATTGGGAGACTTGAGTGACACGTGACACACTTCACACATCCAGTTATCAATCCCACCGCTGCCACCATGTGATGACTTGAGGCTGGACGCTGTTTACTATAATACAAGCCAATTTAAACAATAAACCAGCCAGTTATATTTATTCTCTCACTCTTTAGCTTGATTTTTGTCACCTAATCTATATATGTGTGTGTTATACGAGGCCTAAGAATATTTATGTTTATTTTAGATTTTTTCGGACTCTATAAAGGGAATAGTACAAAGTTCTACTATATAATTGCTTAGTACGTCAACGTTTGTACTATGGTGCACATAGTTGCAAAAAGTACTATCTAAACAGGTGAACAGTCCCATTAGGTGATAGGAAACGCGCCCAACCATTTCTGTCCGGCTGGGGATGGTTAGAGTTGTTATTGTGTTGCGTGAGGTTGAGACCCTGGGAAGACAAGTGTGGTCGAGGGAGATCACGGGTCAAGGTCAGGGTCACACCCTCTCCCTCCATCAGCCTCGCTCGTCAGGCGCTGGCCTGGTGCACTTGGTGCCCAGTGACGCCTCCCCTCCACACACACCCTCCTGCCCCGTCTTCACACCCCCAGGCCAGGTGTTGTGGGTGGACTACAGGACGTCTTCGCGTGGATAAACTGCGTCATGAGACAAGGTGTACTCGGTGTTCGTGAGGGCGGGCGACGACACAGGTACGTGAAGAGACCACGCAACGCGCGCTTCCTCTCCCCCTGCGTCATCCCGCCCCCCTTCTCCCTACCGCCATTACACTAACTCTTCCTCCGCTCCTTCCCCACCACTAATCCCCGCCTCATTCTTCCGGCCACTTCCGGCGCGCGTCTCATCCTCCACCGGACACGTGGCTCCAACTGACGCCCGCCGCTTACAGTTGACGCCCGCCACCTACCGACGCCCGCCACCTAGGGTGTGAGGGTAGCCAGGTGGACCAAGAAGGGTATGATAGGTCAACAGGTCACGACCTGGGGGAGTGTGGCCGACCATCACGTCACGATGGGCTCAACATCTCTCATGCTTTGTCTGCTCCACTTCTCGTGTGTGGGGGAGGGGGGGGGTATTTAATATTTGTGCCTGCATGGTCGAGCTGTTAGCTCTTGGACCCCGCCTTTTTAACAGTTTGTTGTCTAATGGACTGCGTCCCACCTATTTTTCCTCTATCTGACACCGTGGGGGGGGGGGAGACCTTTTTCTGTCGAAGGCTATTTGGATAATTATAACATCATTCCGGGGCCATAATTATTAACTTAAATATTAAACTGGTATATTTGGTCCAACATTAACTCGCCTCTAATGTGATGAGTGCTTACAACTGCTTCTGTGTTTGGCGGCCAGCGATGTTACCTGGTGTTGATGACGGCGCTCTACTGGCAACTGCTGCTCCAGCTTTGTGTGAGGACTCTCTTTCTCATGTGTTGAGACTTCTCATTTACTTTGCATGATATGTATTTACATGGAGGGTAGTGTCCGTGGGGTTAGGTCACTAACACCAGTGAGGAAGAGTAGTGTCCACCTCCACTCTCCTCACTGTGAGACATGGAGGGTAGTGCCCGTGTACCTGTATAATACAGTACCTGTATTCTCAGGCTCCGTGTTTCATTTACATGTATTGTTTGTTATTTTGTAGATATTGTGAGGTGCTAGCGCTAAGATGTGCTTGAAGATACCCAGAGGTGTAACACAGGTTGTCAAAGGCGCTCTGAGGTGCTGAGGCCTGGCTGGGAGTGGTTCCAGACAATGTGGCTTGTTAGTGCCATACATGTACACTATAATTCCTTATCTTAGTATAATTCAACATGCCAGAATGTTTTAACTGTCCTTCAGTGCTTGCTAAAATTATAGTTAGCGAAGAATTAGGTGACAATTGTGATGGAGAGATGTTAGACGGGCAACCAGGAACTCCCTCAATTGGCTCAACTTATCACTGTCCTCAGAGATATGGAGACAATTGGATAGACAGAGAGGGAGAAGTTCGAGGGAGAGGCGAGGGGAGGAGGGGAGGGGAGCAGAATAAGGGAGAGATGAGGACTATGGCGTGGCAGGAGGCTGAAGGAGACACGCCTCGCTGACCACTACTACCACCACCACCTGACCTTCACCCCCCCCCCCTCCACCACAACCCTTATATCCCCTCCCTTATAATGTCTCGCCGCATTACAACCCCCAACCCCCCTAGTCTCTCACTCCACCGCCACAACCCCCGCTGCCACAACCTTCCCCACAGGAGGAGAGACAGTCACATGACAATATAATGTATGACAGTGGTCTCCCTGGCGTGTTCTGTGCTGTACATGCAGCCATGGCGGTGGGTCAGCCACAGGTGGAGTGACGCTGACCAATAAAACTCGCTCCTCGGTACAAAATTAAATTAAATTTGATGGTGCTACATAGTCTCCCCGGCTTGGTGCCTTCTTTTGATAATTACTTACTTGCTCACCTTGTTACCCTTGTGAAGGTGTAAGTGTGGGGTAGATGATCTACCCTTGTGAAGGTGTAAGTGTTGGGTAGATGATCTACCCTTGTGAAGGTGTAAGTGTTGGGTAGATGATCTACCCTTGTGAAGGTGTAAGTGTTGGGTAGATGATCTACCCTTGTGAAGGTGTAAGTGTTGGGTAGATGATCTACCCTTGTAAAGAGGTGTAAGTGTTGGGTAGATGATCTACCCTTGTGAAGGTGTAAGTGTTGGGTAGATGATCTACCCTTGTGAAGGTGTAAGTGTTGGGTAGATGATCTACCCTTGTGAAGGTGTAAGTGTTGGGTAGGTGATCTACCCTTGTGAAGGTGTAAGTGTGGGGTAGATGATCTACCCTTGTGAAGGTGTAAGTGTGGGGTAGATGATCTACCCTTGTGAAGGTGTAAGTGTAGGGTAGATGATCTACCCTTGTAAAGAGGTGTAAACGTTATTAAGTTTCTTATCTTTAATTTACATAATTGTTTTATTCCTTCCTTTCATTTTATTATTACTTTCATCTTATTCTTTCCTTTCTTCTTGTTCTTATCTTTCTTTTTCTCTTACATAGTTGTCACCTTGCATCTCACTTCCTTATTTACTTATCTCTTGCCTTCTACTTTACTGGAATTGGTAATGGTCCAGCACGGACCGACTACTCTTTATTTCTTTATTTTCTGATGTGAGGTTTGGTCATCGTTATTAGTTACCGTGTCCCTACACGGCGGCCATCATCACACGCGCCCTGTACACCACCCATCTGCACCACCACGCCACTACACGCACACACACGTATGTGATTACTGCAACCCGTTCTCGCAAATTTAATAAGTCAATATTGACTTATTAAATATGTGCATAGGTGACATACTTAACATAATAGATACCCTTAAATAGATTCATAGAAAACACCGACCTTACCTAACCTTGTTAGTATCTTAAGATAAGCATCTTATTGCTTCGTAATTACACTTATTACCTAACCTATAATAGGTATAGGTTAAGTAAAAATTGTAATTACGAAGCAATAAGATGCTTATCTTAAGATACTAACAAGGTTAGGTCAGGTCGGTGTTTTCTATGAATCTTTTTAAGGGTATCTATTATGTTTAGTATAATACTGTGTGTGTGTGTGTGTGTGTGTGTGTGTGTGTGTGTGTGTGTGTGTGTGTGTGTGTGTGAGGAAGAGCAATGTGAGGTGTACTGTGCAGCGGAGCGTATCTCTGGTCACTGATGCGTAGACTGCCTGGCCCTCCTCACTCCTCACACATACACTCACACTCACGCACTCCTCACACTCACATTCCTCACACACACACACACACACACACACACACACACACACACACACACACACACACACACACACACACACACACACACACACATACTCCTCACTACCACTCATTAAGGCTTCACGCCACAACCTTACACCAATACATCAGCCTTCCCAAGCACAACCACCTTACACATATATATGTATGTATAAACACACATCAATAATAAATATATAGTAGCAGTAGGCATCCATCAGTCTCAGGAGACTATGGAGTTGCGCTCTGGTTGTCGGTCTGGAGTGGCCTCACCACGGCGCAAAGCCAGGGTACGTTGATATTAATGAATATATATATATATATATATATATATATATATATATATATATATATATATATATATATATATATATATATATATTAGTATATTTTGGTAGCAGTCTTTCCTGTAGACATATATTATTAAATATGACCGAAAAAGTAAGATTAATAATTCTAACACGAATTTTCTCAATCTTTCGTACATTTCTTTTCACTGTTGGAGGTAAATCAAAAATCAATTCTCCAAAATTCATTTTTTTTTTATTTCTAGTCTTAATAAAAAAAATAAAAATGAATTTTGGAGAATTGATTTTTGATTTACCTCCAACAGTGAAAAGAAATGTACGAAAGATTGAGAAAATTCGTGTTAGAATTATTAATCTTACTTTTTCGGTCATATTTAATATATATATATATATATATATATATATATATATATATATATATATATATATATATATATATATATATATATATATATATATATATAATGTGTGTGTGTGTGTGTGTGTGTGTGTGTGTGTGTGTGTGTAACTTAGAAGCGGGTTTCTCTAATATACATGTCATTAAACACAACAGCACTGTGACTGTTATTATTATTGTTTAGCTACTCAGGACGAAAGATCCATGTAGCACGGGCTATATATAGTGATCCCGTAAGATTACAAGGAGACATCTAGACATTTATAAGCGTGGGGTACAGCTCACTCTACGATTCATGTAACTCCCTTAATCGTTGTGAGCGGCGAAGGGCAGGGTAAAGTGAGTTGCCTGACTACAGCTTCCAGTTGTCCGCCAGGTCTTACATCTTCCCTCTGGTTCAATGGAGGACCATCAAACAGTTGTATGATCGAGGTAGACTTCATCTGGATGTTGACTACTGGTGTCAGCTCCCTAGTGAACACAGCCTCAAGCATACGAAGCCTCGTACGGTCGTCAGTGTGTGTGATTACTGTCGTATCTTTCACTGTCTTGGTGATTAAGGATGGTGTTGTGGTGTTGAGAATGTGTTGCTTAATACCTCCGTCTTGCAAGTGAAGTGTAAGACGTCTACTCGAGTGTATTGGTGATGTGTCCAATGTAGCATATATGAGCGCAGTCTCCAGAGCTGCGTGTGTATTGATACACTACATTGGTACACCTCAGTGTGTCACAGGAGGCAGAGATGGTATCTCTCATAATGAGGCAAGACGGACGAGGGTTGTTATAATAAATGACACGACCAATCCTGGCCTTTTCACTGCAAAGTTTACAATTCCTGTCAGTTATGAGTGATTGTAACCTATCCACCGCTGCCCACTGGATGGGGGGCGGTGTGCAGGACAAACATAAATTTTGACACTAGCTCTCCACATATGTCAGTTGCTTAATTTAGAATCTGTACTTGAGGTCGATCTCGAACCCATTGTTGATGTGACGACTTATATTAAATTTTGTAACTAGCTCATCAAGATTGTAACTTGCTTAGCTAAATGAATTGTGGGGTTCAGTCCCTGAGCCCATTATGTGCCTCTGTAACCCTTTCCATTACCGCCCACAAGATGGGTATGGGGTGCATAATAAATGAACTAAACTAACTTATGTCTCGTATCACCTCATCCTTCTTATATGCCTGAGTACATGTATTTCTATAATACACTATTATGTCTTTCCCCGGGGGGCCGATTTTCCACCCCTGGAGCGTGATTATCCTCAGTCAGCTGGCGGCTTAGCTTCTTACTTACGATTTCGTTGAATTCTGCATTGGTGTAATCGTTGTTCACAACAATTTGGCGGACCCGTTCAAGTTGGTGGTGCAAGAGCTACCAAGAAGAGCATGTGCGACCTACACGACGCTTCTCTTATACCTGTCAGTGTATTCACTCTTATCCTTCATAAGAGATTTCCATAAGAAAATGTCTTGGACAATATATTATTTCCTAACTAATATTAAGATATTTTGGCTGCCCGGGACTGACCCCTGTCTCTCTCCTCCCTCAGGCTACCTTAGGCGTGTTCTCCCAACGACTGTGGACAGCGACCATTGGGCGTGTGTACATTGGGGCGGAGGTGGACGTGGTGGTACCTGCAGGCGTGGCGCGGGCGTGCAGCATCCAGCTCTCAGCCCACGCCACCTGGCAACGCTGGTCCAACGCTGACATCAGACTACAGCCTGGTCAGTATACACCTGGCTCCCACTCAAACATTATATATATATATATATATAATGGCTTATATATATATATATATATATATATATATATATATATATATATATATACATATATATATATATATATATATACATATATATATATATATACACATATATATATATATATATATATATATATATATATATATATATATATATATATATACATATATATATATATATATATATGTATATATATATATATATATATATATATATACATATATATATATATATATATATATGTATATATATATATATATATATATATATATATATATATATATTATATATATATGTGTGTGTGTGTGTGTAAATCACGAAAATTAACACGTGATGAAAAATGTGACAGTGTCTGACCACGGAGGAAGAATTCCTGTTTCAATTCTTCCTCCGTGGTCTGACACTCACATTTTCATCACGTGCTAATTTTCGTGATTTACACACACACACACACACACACATACATATACTGGTCAATATATATATATATATAATAATGTACCAGAATAAGGTTCTGGAAATTCTTCTACTCCCCAAGCCAGGTTTGACTAGTGATAACTTGGTCCAACAGGTTGTTGCTTGGAGCGGCCCGGAGGGCCCACATATCCACCACAGCCTGGTTGGTCGGGCAGTTCTTGTCAAAAACTGTCTGGCTTTTTCTTGAAGACTTAAACTTTTGTTCCGGCAATATATCTTATACTTGCTAGAATGTATAAGTATATTTGTTATACTTGCTGGACCTCTGATCTTCATAGTTCAAACAACGTTCTCTGATTGTGCCTATGGCACCTCTACTCTTCACTGGTTCTATTCTGCATTTCCTTCCGTATCTTTCGCTCCAGTATGTTGTTATTCTACTGTGCAAATTTGGGACCTGACCTTCCAGTATCTTCAATGTATATATTATTTGAGGCCTTTCTCGTCTCCTTCGCAGAGGGTACATTTTGAGAGCTTTGAGACGGTCCCAATAATTTAGATGTTTTATAGTTTCTGTGCGTGCCGTATATGTTCTCTGTATTCCCTCTAGTTCAGAGAGCTCTCTGCTGTTGTGAAAGGGAGAAGTAAGTATGGTGTGCGTTGTTACTGAGTGGCTACTACCTGGTCAGGTCAGTAGGTAGCCAGGGTAGTCCCTGTGGCGGGTACCCACACTACTCCTGGGTAGTACTGACTGTGGTGTGTTGCAGGAGGCGGTGAGGCGGCTGCCGCGGCTGTGGGCGCGGGCGCTGGATGGGAGTGGGGGCCGGAGGGCAGCATGGGCGTGGGCGTGGCACAACCCGAAGGATGTGGGCGTGGGGGTCAGTATATCACCCTGGACGCCGACCTTCTACAGGACCTGCAGCACGATGACCTACACACACTAGGTAACCTTCTTCAGCCACTCCTTCGCCTCCTCCTTCGCCTCCCCTCCTACCTGGTCAGTTCTTCTCCTTGTGCTTCCTGACGTGTCGTGCACGTCTTGGTCTCCTGACTACTGCATGTGTGTGTGTGTGTGTGTGTGTGTGTGTGTGTGTGTGTGTGTGTGTGTGTGTGTGTGTGTGTGTGTGTAACTACAGCATGTAACCATTACCAATAATAATGCCATGTGACCTTCAGGAGGGTCGCTGGTGGGCGGGTGGGCGCGCTACCGATGGGGCGTGTTCGAAGAGCGAGGCTACGACGCCCACCCTCGTTATCCCTCAGCCCACATCAAGGAGGGCTCTGTCACGCCCACAGCCTGCACGCCCACACCCACGCCCGGACGATGGACCCCCAGGATAGGGTGAGTCCCACCTTGTATCTCTTATTGTTAGTGATTTATATATTGATTTAAATGGTAATGTATGAGTGGGGACATTTCCTCACCACACACTGAGTCTTACTCAGTGCTTCTTACTTACCTCTTACTTACCTTACTTATACTCAGTGTTCCTTACTTACCCAGCAAGTCACAACTAAATGGTCCAACAACCCTTGGCTCACTAAGGGGTTACGAACCTCAATTAATAATAAAATCATGAATATGAGAACAAATGCGGACTAGGTATCATTCCCAGAGAGCTGACCGAACAGTGTTCCTCGCGGCTCTATAAGGTAATCAAACACCCCCAAGACAACCAAATATGATCATCATTTTAAACTTATCAAATGTAACATGAAGAAAACATGGAACACTATTCCCTAGATATTAAGGTCGAAGAAGAACGTTGATAATAAGGTAATATTACTAGCAGGAAATAGTGGAATGAGATCAGGCGGTGACACAGTTACTAACTTCAATAGTTTCTACCATTGGCACCTCCCTGGCTTATGAGAGCCCTCTATGAGACCACCTCTGGCGGCTATCCCAAGTCCCAGTGATGGTAGTGTAGTGGTGGTACTGTGGTGATGGGAGTATAGTGGTGGTAGTGTAGTGGTGGTACTGTGGTGATGGGAGTATAGTGATGATGATGATGGTGTTGGCAGGTCTGGGGAGTGTGAGGAAGGTGCTGACGATGGCGTGACAGGCTGTGTGTGGCTGCCAGACGACACTCACCACCTTAATACCTCTCTCCTCTACCGCTCTGACCTTCCTCAGGTGAGTACCCTCACACTCACCCCTCAGGTGAGTACCCTCACACTCACCCCTCCGGTGAGTACCCTCACACTCACCTTCCTCAGGTGAGTACCCTCACACTCACCTTCCTCAGGTGAGTACCCTCACACTCACCCCTCAGGTGAGTACCCTCACACTCACCCCTCAGGTGAGTACCCTCACACTCACCCCTCCGGTGAGTACCCTCACACTCACCCCTCAGGTGAGTACCCTCACACTCACCCCTCCGGTGAGTAAGGTCGGCTCCACCTCTAGCTAACTATGAACATATTCATATGAAATAAATGTAATGGTGTGATTCTCAAAATGTTTTATGTTTTAGATTTGTATTAAGAAAATATTTTGCAATTTAGTTTGTAAGTTAGTGAGTGACTTGCAGATGTGGGGGTTCTGCGACTATGGCAGCCACGACGAAGACGCCCCCACACCCCACAACTTGCTGTGTGAAGCCTCCAGCGTGTGGGAGGTCATACTCCAACACCCGGACATGAGGCAGCCTCCGCCCCACACTACACCACACTCCACCTCCCCCCCACACCACCCCCACACTCTCTCCCCCACACAACACACCCTCCACACCCAGGCCACCGCCGGGGACGCACCCACGCCCCTGCAGAGGTTTCCTACTGAGGAGAGACGGAGTAGTGCGGAGGCTTCCACTCTGACGCTGGACGTTACCGGCACAGAGGAGGCGCTCTCAAGCGCCAACACGTCCGCCATTAATGACACATTGTTTCTGAGTGACGTTAGACGGCGACTTTCGGATAGAAATGACATAGTTGGGAAGAGCTCGGCAGCGTCCACGACGGTCCAGCACGCCAACACCGCCCACTTGGAGGGCGGGAACTCCGCCAGAAGGAGAAGAGCTAGCAGCCAGGATATGAGGAGGGGCGTGGTCCCTCTACGTCCCAGCTTGGTTACTGCCCACATGGCCACCTCCACCCCACACCCGCCCTCTCCCGCCCACCGTCACCACGGGACCAACCTCACCACTGCGGGGCACCTGACACCCTCCCACCTCCACCATCACACCGCTCAACACCCGAGGTGAGCTGCATCACTCTCAACTCTTCAATTAGACCATGATGTATATACTTGTTTTAAGTTAAGCTTTCCAAATTTGTATCCATTGTTGTTAATTATTAATAGCTTATTTATATCCTGCTTGTGTTACACCTTACATATGTATATGTTAGGTTAGTTTTACATTTATGGATAGTTTGATTTCTGAGGTGATATTCAACCTGGCCTGAGTACACTTATATTTAATACACACCATATACATTTTAGTGTTACTCCAAGAAGATAAATACAGCTATTTCGTTCTTATGGTGTTCAATGGTAATGTAATGGGCGTGTGGTGGCAGGTTGGTGTTGATGGGAGGTGGTGACGATGTTGGTGTGAGTGTGGAGGACTCTGCCTCCAGCAGCACCCCAGCCTGGAGTGGTGGTCCACCAGCAGGGCACACGACGCCGCCCTCCCCACACTGGCCTCCTGCAGACCCGACCCTGGTGCTGCTGGCCCCCGCCCCCAGCGTGGTGGTGCTCGCTCTGGACCTCTCCGACCCCGCCGTCGCCCAGGTAACATCCCTAACTCCTCTCACCCTCTCCTACATCCACCTTCCCTCTACACCTATACTTCACTAAAACATGCATTTTGTGTTTACACACACACACACATTTGTATAGACGGGGCCTGAAGGCTGAGTGAACAGCGCTCGGGATTTGTAGTCCTAGGGTCCGGGGTATCGATCCCGGCGGATGCGGCAAGAAATGGGCAGAGTTTCTTTCATTCTGATGCGCCTGTTCACCTAGCAGTAAATAGTTACTTGGGAGTTAGACAGCTGCTACGGGCTGCGTTCCTGTGTGTGTGTGTACTCACCTAATTGTGCTTGCGGGGGTTGAGCTCTGGCTCTTTGGTCCCGCCTCTCAACTCTGTGTGTGTGTGTGTGGGGGGGGGGGTGACAAAGAGGCAGAGGTCAACCCTGGCAAGCACAAGTAGACGAGTAGCCACACACAGTACTGTTGTCCCTGCTCTACACTACTACTGTTGATATGCTACTTGTATTTTTTCAGGTGAAGATGGATGTGTTGAGAGGAGGCATCCTGCGGTGGCTGTGGGGTCTTGGGCCCCATGTGAGGGTG